>NC_049910.1:21394202-21445199 GCF_001411555.2 Juglans regia | reverse complement strand
CTTTTTCTTAATCTTCTCCATGATCATAATTTCAAATTGAAATATATTTTTTTTGTTGAAGAGAGAAAATAAAAATTTGTAACTCATGATCAATTACAACCATGACATACCTTAAGCATCTTTAGGTTGCTAAACATGTTGATATTTTTTCACATCTTCAATTATGTTTTATGTGTTCTTTTTTGTATTATTATTTATGAAAGATATACGCTATATACAAAAAGTTATTATTATTATTATAAGATAAGTTAGTTCCTAAAGATAAATTCCTGGCTCCACCACTCTTTAAATCCATTGATTTTCTGGTTATGTTGGATTATGATGTAGGTCCATTTTTTGCGTTACTTGAATAGTCTTTGTCATGATGATTATTTTGCTGCTTTGGAGAATCTTCATCGCTATTTTGATTACAGGTAAATCAAAATTCTATATCACTATCTATTTGGAAATGTTCTTAAAAAATTGCCTTTGTGGTTGCTAATTTCCATGTAGTAACCTAACTTTAATAATGTAAACTGCAAATGGAAAAATGTGGTCAGGCCACTTGGCATTCTTATATCGACAAGAGGCTTACTATAAAATACGTTGTTATCAGAACGATTTTATTACTTCAATGACCATTTACAAGTACCTGTGGCATGCTTTTGATGGGTGGGGATGCAATGGTGTTTTTGCTGGCAATGACATTTTGTACGGCAAAGCATTCTTGACTAAATTGTTCATCATTGTTTTCTTGAGTTTGCTCCACCTGGCAATTCTAGTGGCATTTTGGAGTTTGGTTTTTTTGGCATCTCATACTCTTAGCTGAGTTTTTCAAAATTCTCTAACCAGTTATCTGACTTGTTTATCTCTTCATCTTGAATTAGGAGGACTTTGAATTTCATCTCTATTATTTCAGATTTTTTTGGCTAACGATATTGCAAAACTGTACACATTGATTACTTGTTTTTAAATTTTACATTAGTACTTGAAAATTCGAACAACCACTTGTCTTTTGCCAGTTATCGGCAATGCCAAACCAAAAGGAAATTTTTGAGCCAGTTCAAGTTTAGTTCCTTTCTTCATTTGAAAATTTTCATTCACTCTAATTATTGAAACTTTTGAAACGGTTTTTTGCATGATTTGTTAGGTTTCTGTTGCTCCCATTATTTGCTCTCTATAGAAAGGTTCCATTGTAATTGGTTTATCAAAGAAGCTAAAAATGGAGCTGAGTTGAAATATTTCTCTGCTCTCTTTTCAGTTCATTGAGAAATTTAGCATCTTCTTACAAATAATTAGATGAAAAATAGATGTTGTGTCTACATGAGGGCCATAAACCTTTCCTCATCTGATTTTTTGTTCTTTCAATTTCACTTTTTTTTTTTCCAGTACCAGGTGTCTCAAATCAGGTGCTTTTGGTAATTTATTTAATATTTTATTTTAGAAAGAATGTATCTCTAAGAATTTGTTCTTTCTATGATCATTATCCTCTTTCTTTTTCTAAATCCAGCCGGCTAAATCCAGCCGGAAAATGTATAAAAGATGATCTGATTTGAAAAATGTTGGCACAAAAGTGCAGGGACAGAAGGAATTGATATCGTTCCTCCTGCATCTGGTTGCAATAATTTTGGACGATATGAAATTGCTTTATTATTTCTAGGGATGATGCATTTCCGGTTTGGGCATCCAAAGCAAGCTTTGGAGGTGAGCATGGGGAAACCATTGCCCCTTCCCAAATATATTCTCTCATTTTTCTGTATCGTTTGTGAAACCAGACTTGTTGTAGTTCCTGTTCATGCCCCTGCATTTATTTAATAGTTGTTTTACTTCACTGTGTTTAGGTTTTGACTGAAGCAGTTTGTGTTTCTCAACAGGTAAATTTCTATTTCTGTAAACCTCGTTTGTTATCTCATCTCATCTCATCATTACAATTTTTTCAAATTTCCACATAAAATAAAATAAACAATTCAACTTTTTTAAATCCCAAAACAAAAATAATATTAAAAAATGAATTTGGGTACTAAAATATTAGTATGGTGTTTCGTAATATGTAAACCAAATCCTTAATTTAAAATACGATTTGGCTGAACAGGATTACAGTTTCTGGTCTTATATGACTAGTGTGGTATGGATTTTAGTAATAGGGCTTAGTTTTCCTCTCCCTATGTTTGTTTTTGGATAACATAGGGGATGGAAGACCAATTCAAACTAAATAAGGATTGTGGTCTTAAAAGACATAATGTGGACCCAATTTTTCAGTTATTTAAAATATGATGCGGGCTATTTGTTGTAAAGCGCCAATTGTTTTCCTATTGGTTGTGGCATTTTTTATTTTGACTGTTTGTTTTGTGAGGAGCCCTTACGAATTTCAATTTGTGCAGCAAAGCAATGATACTTGCCTTGCATTCACTTTAGCAGCTGTCTGCAACATGTTGTCTGAAATTGGTGTCTCAAGTACAGCTGGGATACTTGGATCATCATTCTCACCTTTGACCAGTATTGGTATTTCACTCTCTGTCCAGCAACAATTGTTTGTCCTTCTCAGAGGGTCTCTGAAGAGAGCAGAAAGTCTAAAGTTGAAACGCTTGGTGACTTCTAATCATCTTGCAAAGGCTAAATTTGATTTGACAGTAAGAATTGGGGTTGCTATACTTTGTGAATTTTCACTTTGCAAGCATTTTATTCTATGTATGTCTTCCCCTGAATTTGGTAGCCTTTGTGTATTGCTTGTATTCATTATGTCCTCTTTGAAAATGAAATACTATGCATGGTACTGCTGCAATTTACTCCACATTGTATTGGTGCTTTGAGTACCTGTTTGTCCATGTGTGATAGCTGTCACCTAAGGCACCAAAAAGGCTTTAAAAATCCAGTACTCAATCTATTATCTCAGTGCCACAATGAATTACCTGTTAGATATATTTAGAGAGGCGGCTAGAATTTTATTCATCCTATTTTCATATTATGATGTCAAGGAAATATAAATTGTTATATCAACATGTGCAGCATGTGCAAAGACCTCTACTATCATTTGGTCCCAAAGCTTCCATGAAGCTCAAAACATGCCCAATCAATGTTTGCAAGGTAATATGAGGCCTTTGATGGTTATTCTTTGCTCTTTGTCCATTTCAGACAAAATTCTAAGCAATTTAATTCCTTAGAGAAATAGTCATCCTTTTTCTCATTAGTTTAAATTTGCAGGAGTTGAGGTTAAGCTCTCATTTGATTAGTGAATTTAGCTCAGAAAGTTCTACAATGACAACGGATGGTGCTTTTAGTTCTGTCTGGCTTAAAAATTTACAAAATCCATTGGGTTCAGTTGTATTGTCGCAAGAGAATGGATCTGGAAGCAATACCAATGCTTTCCAGTTTTATGCACAGCCAAGTTCCATTCCTGGATCGGTACTGCAATTAATAGGTTCTTCATACTTACTCCGAGCCACTGCATGGGAGATGTATGGCAGGTGATTTTTATTTAATATAGACCGTATTTATCTTATTTTTTCTTACGCTTATTTAACTTTTAAGGCTTTCTGTTATTATCGTTTGTGAGTTTTCCTGTTAAAATTGCAAGGCATGAGGGATCCTATTTTGTTTAAGTCAATTTCTGACCTGGATTATCAGGTTGGTTTTCCCTTTGTGTTTGGCCATTAATGAAAGTCATCAGTTCTTATACTTGCCTGCAACTGTCCATGTACATCTAGATCTACTATTCCTCTAATCTTTTTATTTCTTAGAAGAAATTATTGGCATTCTGTTCAGTCTATCAGAAAAAATAAGGGTGCTTGTATTGATGTGTGTGTATGTATGCATGTGTGCTTGTATCATGCATATATATGTGTGTGTAACTGTATTTTTATAAATGTAGTGTATATATGCTCTTTCTATATGGATTCTCCTTACAGCAAATTTGCTTTTACATGTGCATCCGATCACAAGAAGGCACGAATGGACGCACCATGACTTGTATCAAAGGTTCTCGATAAGAATGTATCAAAGGTCCTTGATAAGGGTCCCCTAATGGTGTCTACCATGAGAGTTCCTAAACTCAACTTTCTGCATAAGAATGGCTCTAGTGATGAAGATATAGGGCATGTTTGGCAATGAGAATTTCCCAAATTCTCAAAATTTATCATAACATCATTCCCGAACATCACTAAAAGACAAAACACTTTTCAGTTTCAAATTTTCAACTATTTCATCTAATCATTATTCAAACACAAAAATTAATATAACTTTTACAAACTTCAAAACAAAACACAAAAATCAATACAACTTTTACAAACTTCAAAACGAAAATAATATTAAAAAACTACATTCATACAATTTTTAACTTTATCTATTCACTTTCACAAACTCTAGTACAATACTTATTTTAAAAAATATTTTTATTCAACATTTTCTCTTGTTTCCAAAACTCAATAAAACATCTTCGCTCAGACTATTTCACTACTATTCACAAAATTTTTTGTGAAACTTTGAGCATCCAATCATGCCCATAGTCTCACAGACCAAGTTCTTGATAGGCAAACGCAACTCAGTTACCAAAAGACAGCGTTTACATGATAATTGGTAAGAGTAACTCAACTCAGTTATAGGTTTTTACTAGGGGTGTCAAATTGTGTTAACAGGTCGTGTTCGTGTCGTGTCAAGACATGTACATTATACTTAATGGGTCAACCCGAACACGACCCGTTAAGGATTTCGCCTCAAAATCTCAAACCCTAACACGACCCATTAAGATAATAGCCCGACCCGACCTGTTTCGACAAGTTTACGTTAATGGGTTGAACAAACCCATTTCAACCCGTTTGACCTGATTGATTTTATATAAATATTAAAATGTAAACAATATCTATAAAAAAAAAAAACTAACTATAAGTCCAAAATTATAATCCAAACAATAAAAATACTGACATTAAAATCCCAACAGTACCAAATATGATAAAAACACTTACACAAATATAATAAACACACATTGTAATAATATTAAAGTTACAATCCCAAATATGATAAACACATATTGTAAAATATTAATGTTACAAGGGTCACTGGTTGAAGAGGGGGCGGCGTGAGACTTGGTCACTTGAGTTGTTGAGAATTTGAGATTTGAGAAAACTTAGGGACTCGAGGGCCGTAGGGTTACTGGGTTAGGGTTTTTTGAATTTTTTGAATTTTAGGTCTAATGGTATAAATGTATATTCAACTTTTTTAACGGGTTGACCCATTAGTGACTCATTAAGCAATTGTGTCTTAATGGGTCAACCCGTTTTGACCCGAATCCGTTAAGGCCAAACCCAAACCCGCTTTTATAGTGTCGTGTTCGTGTTGGGTTAACGGATCGTGTCACATATTGCCACTCCTAGTTTTTACCTTTTTGCTTCGAGTAGATTGGACTGTAAACCCCCTTTATCTAAGGGATTGGGCAATTATCTTTCCCCTTTACCTTTGGAAAATGAAACTACTATAGCTGCCTTCCGGCTTCCCCTAGGTTCTCTATTGGCAAATGTCTGATATTGAGAGGCTGTCCTAGCTGGATGACATCGAATTGCTTGCGTGCATGAGAATAATGTAAAGTGGGAATGCCTCTTCCATTGACTCTGGTTTGAACCTTGGTACATCCTTCGGCTTGTAAGTTTTAAAATTGGTATGATTAATTTTCTGTTACCCAACTACTTAAAAACTTTTGAGGAAAGATGCAACTTAATATTGTGTTATGGCAAGAAGTCCTGCGTCAAACTCTTCTCATCTCTATTCCTCCCATTTAAACTCAAAAGTCCACATGTGGGGCCTAGCTTATTAATGGGGGGGGGGGTCTTTGGCCCATTTAAGGAGGTGTGGGAACAGTAAAAAAAAAAGACTAGATTTTCTACTCTTGAGCTTCTTAAGCTTTTATGATATGTAAGAATCTAACATTTAAGTTTGGATGAACTCGATGAAACTGAGAATTAACATGAATCCAGCATACTTTTTACTTGACCATTTTTCATGTGTCGTTAATGTAAGTATCTATTTTTATGGATATATGTAAATATCTATTAAATAAAATGCAATTTTAGTTATGAGGGAAGCATCATTAAGCTCACTGATTTTTATGCTATATGTATCAGTGCTCCTCTTGCTCGAATAAATGCGCTGATTTATGCAACTTGCTTTACTGATGCTTTGAGGTAATTAGAAAGTATCTTTTGATAATTCTCTTGTTGATTTTCATTGTCTCTTTCACAAGCCATGTTATCTTCTTTCCAATCAAACCTTAATTTAACATGACATTTTCTTTGATATTCTCAGTTCATCTGATTCTGCTCTAGCATATGTGAAGCTTATCCAACATTTAGCAGTTTTTAGAGGATACAAAGGTTAGATTAAAAGCTTGTCCATCACTTAAATGAGATTGGGTTTTACTTTGAAGTTTGTTTTGTTTACCATCTTTCGACATGAGATTGTCCTTTTCTTGGATTATTGTTCTTCATTTCGTATTTTTTTTATTGTGCATTTTCACAATATACTTAATATTCAGGAATAGTTAAGAGTCATTGGCTTCTAGAATTACGAGGGTGGATTCATTAGCTTCTAGAATTACTAGGGTGGTGCGAGATTGAGAATTAAAGAGTCATTGGTTTCTTGATATGTAGAAGATAAGATGGCTTAGTTACCATCAAACAGTTAGAAGTTTGAAGTTAACTTCCTAGCAGGTGTTTTTTTTTATCTGTAAATAATAATTTATTGAACTTTCTATCTGGTGTTTAGAGGGGGACTGGGTACAAGATCCCCTAGGAAAATATCATTTGGTGGGTGAAAAGTAACTCATGCTGTAGCCATATTGCATGGCTAGAGAAGAAACATCTGGGAAAGCCTAAAACTAAGGCAAAACCAAATGAGTCCCTGCGTACTGTATGCTTCAGAAAATGGTCTTTCTACACCTTTACCTCCTTTTTCTGAAACGTAGTTCTTTATACAAACCCTAAAGGTGTTCTTCTATAGTCCGTAGCCCTAAATCCCCCCTTTCAGCCCTGAAGTCCATCACAAAACACATAAACAGAGAACATTGTTTTAATTGTTTGATGGAAACGTTGAAAATGATGTCCACCATTTTGATACCCCATATGATAAGAATAAGGGTAGGTGGTGTATGAGATCCCACATTGCTTGGGAAGGAGAAGTTCTTGCTCTTTATAAGGTTTCAATGGGGTTCCAATTGTATCATTGACTAGTCCTTTTGGAGTATAAGCTATGTAGTTTGGGCCTTTCATTGGGGCGTTACAACCATATTTTCAACATTTCTTCTTGTGCCAAAAGTTGTAATCCATCATCTCACTGGAACCAAACAAAAACTGGAAATCAATTGAAAAAAAGCTACAATTTTACCCAACATGTGTGGAAAAGTCCTAATACACACCCAATGGTGACCACTACAAACAGCCACAAGACCTATGTTCTGCCATACTCCACCCAAACCACCACCAACTGCGCCCACACCACAATCTCAGATATCCAAAGCTCGTTGAATTCTCCAAGCACATCCATCACCAGTCTAAACTGGCTGCACTAAGATTTATAGATGATCAGCTCCCAAACCTTCCCATATTGTTTTGAAACCGCATCCAATGTCATATCCAGCCACATGCAAGGCTGATCAATGGTTAATTTTATTGTAATTGCTTCAAATATGAGACCCATTTGATAGTCATAGAAAAAACCAATGGAAATCAATTTCATTGGCTGGAAAATCGACCTTATATTGACCTTGGTCAATAGTTGGGCAGCAGGAAGTTTTGGTGAGTCATAGAGGAACTGAGGGTGCTGCTGGGGGGGGGGGGGGATTATGTAACACCCCCTTGTAGGATAGAGATATTACCCTTTAGAACATAATGCCCGGTAAAGAGATTCATATCCTGAATTACCTCATTTATTGAAATTCTTCAAACCGTTAAAACTGAACTGAACATAATTATCTTGGAAACTGAACGAAATATAAAGAAACATAAACTAATCCTATGCATGACATAAAAGAAATCTAATTCTGGTGATAAAATCACTTATTCATTCCTAAGTCTTGGTACTAGATCTATTTCTGGCCATCCAGCTCTTCATCATCATAGACATCATCTGCGAGAATCAGACATGGAAGAAAACAAGAAGACACACAAAAATAATGAGTTGAATACTCAGTAAGTAGTACATCGTATCGTAAAATATAGTCTTTGCCTAACATACAATTTATTTCTAGGATACCCTTCAGAACGTACATACAGCTTCATGAATTTCAATCAGATACGCAACATGATCTTCTAAAAGACTTTACATACATATATCATCACAGATTTACATGGCATACATTTTCGTTATTAACATAAGCGGAAGCATATATAATCAAAACATGTCATTGTGAATGCATAACATCTTGGTTATCTTGTCTTAACATGAAGTGAAACATGTTTGTGTCCGTGTTTCCACTTATCTGGCATAACATGGAGTGAAACACGCTTGAGTCCGTGTTTCACTTAACTTGCATAACATGGAGCGAAACACGCTTGAGTCCGTGTTTCACTAAACTTGCATATCATGAAATGAAACACGCTTGAGTCCGCGTTTCATTTAACTTGAATATCATGGAGTGAAACACGCTTGAGTCCGTGTTTCACTAAACTTGTGGTTAACCACGCTTGAGTCCGTGGTACCGTTACATTTCTTATCTTTCTTAATGCATGAGATTTGATTAGGCTTCATGAACATCTCTAACATGGCATAATCTTGTACATGGTATATTCTTGTATGATTTAGCATGGCATATTCTTGTACATGGCATATTCTTGTATGATTTAGCATGGCATAGTATAACGTGATATTACATAACATGCTATGAATGTTTTATGACGTTCCAAGGCATACATGATCCAGGTACTACTTGAACATGGCATACATGGTTTAAGTATTACACAAACATGACATATATAACCTAAGCATTTCATGAACATGGCTTGCGTAATCTGACTATTACATGGCATACTTGACTTTGAACTACTACTTCAACATTTCATGGCTTTCATGTGAATTTAGTAACATTAAATCAATCAACAATAAATTCATTCACTAAAGCATAATCTCATATTTCATCAAAGATCGAAAAGTAAACTAACCTTGACTTGCCTCTTAGTGTAGCGTAGTTAACAATTATAAACACATCACATTTTTTATACATAATAATAATATTCACAATACGCATTTATTAATATGATCATACTATTTACCTCTTAGCGCTGCTTCCTGATTTCCAACTTGTAGTGCGTTACCTAAACGAGATTCTAGACGTTAATAACTTCTTAGCAAAATGTGTCGTAATACTCTACGTAATTAAATACGTATAAGGAATTTAACTACTAATAGACTCCCACAAACGCTTTGAAATCCTTTAAAAATCTTTTATAAATATTGTGTCTAAATGCTGATAATTATTCAAGTAGATAAAGCCCATGTAAAGGTAATGTATTTCTGAAAATATAACTAGCCCACTTTAAAAACATAAATCAGTTTCTGTCAACCCAAGATTACCCACTTAAAGAAAACACTATCTGACTGACTTAAGGCCCCAAGAAGTAGAGGCTCAGGGGTTTACACCCTCACGGGTCAAAAGGGCATGCATGGAATTACAGAATTAATGGAGGGCTTTTTGGGAACTGAAGCACAAGAAATAAAAACAAGCAAATAGGCTTAGGGGAGAGAGCTGTGCGATGCTCACCGAGGGAGAGCAGTGTGCGACGGCGGCTCTGGGTGGCTGGAAGCGACCGGCGACGTGACTGGGGGGGTCCCTATGGTGGTGCGACACCGAGAGAGGGAGAGAGAGAGAACAAGTGAGAGTTTAGAGAGAGATGGGTTTGAAACTCAAATAACCGAAAGGGAGGAAGGTGGCGCGCGGCAGCAGGGGCTTACCTGAGGGGGTGGGTTCAACGGTGTTGAGTTGGCCGGCGTTTTCTGGCGCCGAGGGTAGGGCTCCGACGCCCCGGGGTGGTCGGTGATGGCTGGGCAGAAATATGGCTAATATTTCAACGTGTGTACCACAGAGGCTTGAGAGTTTCTTATAGGCGATGGGAGGAAGCAACGTGAACACTTAGGAGATTGGCTGAAATTTGAAATTGCCTAGACTTTAGGAACCTATTCTCACGTGGATGCCGTTTCTGAGAGAGTTTGAAGAGTTTGAATTGGAGTTGATCACCCACTCTGGAAACCGAAACTAGTACGGGGAACTAAGTGGATAGAATATACGAAGGTTTTAAGGGAAAGAATCACTAATTTAATCTATCTGTTAGCACAAAATCTAAAATAATGAATAAATAAAAAAATAATTAATTATAAAGACAATAAAATACTAATAAATAAATAAATAAATAAAATACTAATTTTAAGCCCTAAATTTAGACCCGTATGTTACAGATTAGGATATGGATCTCATTGGTGAAAATTGGAAAGAGAAAAGATGGAGGAAGTCAAGCTTTCAGAGAGTGTGACAGTTTTTTGGGTGGCTTTGTAACATTTAGCCATCAGAAATATGTAGAAGCCATTATGGTGGCTGTTGATTTTAATTGTCTTGTTTTCCTTTAGACAAGTTTCTCTCGCTTACCTGTGGTTGAAATCCCACTTCCTGAAAAAAGTTAAATCTACTGCTCCTTTTATTTGTGCAAACCTCCATAGTGTGAAAAGGAGGTGGTCCTGTAATTTCTTGTGTCGCAGTTGGTAATTTTCAGTACCAGACTTTGTTGTCAGAGGAGTGAGCCTTGCTATGCAAAACTTATGTTGAAATGATATTGATTTTTCTCTTCCATATCACTAGTTTCCTTGAATGTTAGTGCTTGTTCCAGATTTCTAATGGAGTTTTATTATATGACTTGACTGTATATAATGCTATGCTATTTAATGTGGTGAGCAGAAACTCTCCCATGGACACATCCATCCACACATTCGTGCTTTTCAGCCTTGACGACCTTATGTTCTTTGTTTCTCTCTGTTTCTAGAGGCTTTTGCTGCTATTAAAATAGCAGAGGAGAAGTTTTTATCCGTATCAAAATCACGAATCTTGCTACTAAAATTGCAGTTGCTCCATGAGCATAATTTACATCTGTAAGTTGACAATGTGCATTATTTTCATTATCTTCAATTTATGTTACGGATCTATATCTAATTAATCTGCCATATGGAGCCTGTCCTTATTGCTCACAACCTTTGTTCCAATTTCAATGTTGCACTCTTATATAGAGGAAATTTGAAGCTGGCACAAAAAGTATGCGATGAACTTGGAGTTCTGGCTTCATCAGTCACTGGTGTGGACATGGAGCTGAAGACAGAAGCAAGCCTTCGCCATGCTCGTACATTGCTTGCTGCCAACCAGTTCAGTGAGGTTTGATATTTCAATACATAACGTATTTTGTTCATCTAGTTTGGTCCATCTGCCAAATATGTTGGAAAGCTTCTTCATAGTTTGCAATTTATAATTACTTCTACTGTAGCTTGTGTTATAAATGAGGAATTATTGTCTACCTGCACAGATTGAAACATCAATTCCTGTACAGATGGTATTAGAAAGATAGATGTGATATATATTGCAAATATCTGTGTACTTGCCTATCCTTATTATCAATAAAATTTTGTTTACTGATAAAAAAGAGAGATCTATATTGCAAACAGAAATAGCAAACAGAAATAATTTTTAAGTAATTGTTTCTGGATATTTTAATTAAGTTGTCTAGGTTTGGTGAGCAAATTAGTGCTTGGTTTGGTGAAATACTAATTGCATAGTCTGTCATGAAGACGAAAAATCCTGAAAGGTGTCCTTTATTAATGTAATTGTTTGTGTTGCCCATGTTTTTTTTTATGTCTGCTTTAATGTGATGTTATGCAGGCTGCCGCAGTAGCACACTCCCTCTTTTGCATGTGTTACAAATTCAATCTGCAGGTTGAGAATGCTACTGTTCTTCTTTTGCTCGCCGAAATCCATAAGGTAAAGTGGCATATTTTACTGTATGCTCGGTGTTTATAGTAGTATATCAAACTGTCCTAGCTATTATTTCTTTTTTCACAGGAACTAACAAAAAAAAAAAAAAATGGTCTCACTTGTCACGCATGCAAAAAAGAATGAAAGAACAATCAATTGCATAACAGTGTTTTGCAATTACCGGCATGACATTTTTTTAATTAATATGTTGATTGAATTTGTTAGCATGAAAGCCTCCACCAACGAAAGTTTTTGTAGAAGTATAGTCTTATAATAAATAAATCAACAGATGCTTTTCCATACTTGATACGGCCCTATGTTCATGAATGACTATTATTGTGTGGTTAACTGTTCTGCTGTATTAGCAAAAATGATAGACACCACCTTTTTGTACGATTTTTTTCAACCGTATCCTAAATTGTGGGTATTTTTGTAAAACAGATTTGTAAGAGTATCATTGTTTTACAAAATTGCCCTCCATTTAAAATAGGGTTGTCAAAAAAATGTAAAAGAGCTTTGTTTCTATCATTACTCATTAGCATATATTTAATATTGTATTAACTATCTTAAATGTATCCATTAATCACTGATTTTTACTTCTCTCCTCTCAGCCTTGTGGGTGTGGAGTTATTCTCAACCCTATAAGTTTGCTATGAGTTCTCGTCCAATTCTTTATAAACTTAACTGCTCTAAAGGGTAAACCTTAATTTGTTTTGTCAGCGATCGGGAAATGCTGTTCTAGGTCTGCCATATGCACTGGCAAGTCTCTCATTTTGCCAGTCATTTAACTTGGATCTTCTCAGAGCATCAGCCACTCTCACTCTGGCAGAGTTGTGGCTCTCACTTGGATCAAACCATGCGAAAAGAGCTTTAAGCCTTATACATGGGGCTTTCCCTATGATTCTTGGTCATGGAGGTTTGGAGCTTTGTGCTCGGGCCTACATCGCAGAAGCAAAGTGTTACCTGTCTGATCCAAGCTTTTCAGGTAAAATTGGTCTTTCTATTTTTCACATCATTAATATTTTTTGATGACAAGAAACTCCGGAGACCGTGCAAACACAATATGTTTTTACCTGGTTAAACCCCAGACCTGTGCAATGTGCCCATCTCACTAATCAGGTGAATCATTTGCTTTTCTCCAATGGGACGTAACCCCTAGAAATTGTTTGGACCTAGAGGTTAAAACCTTAGACCTAGGGGACCATACGCCTAAGACCAAGGCCCTTACCACTTGAGCTAACCCCTAGGCGTTTCACTTCTAATATTGAAACCTTTAGACTTCTTTTTTACCCAATTTTCATAAACTTTAGTAAACTTAGTGTTGTGTGTGTGTGTTCACTGTTGCAATGTTGATTAATTTTAATGCCTGTTTATAGGACTTTTATCCTCAATTTTAGTTCAGTTACCAATCTGATTTTTCCCAGGTTGATATATTTTTTAACTTTGGCTCAAAATGCATACTTAGCTTTACTGTCATGCATGTGTATTTTAATCCTTAAATTTGGATAGTTGACTATAGATCTTGAATTTATTGCCATCCAGTCTTCAAAAGTTTGGTCATTTCATTCTTGCTGAACGTCACATTAAATATAGAGGAATCATCTTTCAAACTTTTTAATTTCTATGATTTCTACAAAAGATTCCGCCATATCAACCTCTTCAGGGGCATAACCCACTAAATCTTAATTGTGTTAAATATTTCCACTTGTTTCTTGCAACTACAAATAGTCCAATAAATTGGATGGAAAAACATTGAAGATGTTTTGTTGATTTCATGGTCATTCTTATGCAAATATATTTTTTTTTATTGCATGCTCATGTCAAAGTAATATGAGGTCAAGTTGCTAATCTGTCACTAGCTCAATAACTTTATAGGGCTTTTGAACTACTGAACAAACTTCGTTCTTTGTAAGCATTTTTTTCCTGATCGGTAAAATAATTTTGTTGATGACAGAAAATAAACATAGGCAAGTACATGGGGCATATAAAAGAGCAACACCTTCTTTGTAGGCTAGGGATACAAGAAAGTCATGAATATTCATGCTATTTTTTTTTTATAAGTAAACGATTGTTTTAATAGAATAGGCATAACCCAAGTACACACGATGATATACAAGAGAAAACACCTATCTAGGATGAAGAAAAGGAAACAAGAAAGTCATGTAGTTCTAAACCATTAAAATCTATACCTATGGCCCATATGAATAACATTCTAAAAAAAAAAGATCTAAGATCCTCAATCTCTCCTTGTCTCTGAACGTTCTGTCATTTCACTCCTGCCATAAGCACCATAGAATACAAATAGGAACCATCTTCCACACGGCTTTGATTTGTGGAATACCTCATAGATTTTTCCAACAAGCCAAGAGCGCCTCCACTGTGGCGGGCATAACCCATGCTAACTCTAATCTGCTGAACACCTCAACCCGTAACGCTCTAGCAACATCACATTGTAGTAGAAGATGATCCATAGTTTCACCACTCTTGCACATGCAGCACCGATCTATTATGATCACCCCATGTCTTCGCAAATTATCTGTCATCAAGATCTTTCCTAGTAAAGTTGTCCATGCAAAGAAAGTCGTTTTGGGAGGCGCCTTATTCCGCCAGATCCTCTTCCATGGAAACTGAGTGTTCTGCACCTGCATGAGAGACTGCTAAAGATGATGTTCCACTATATTTGATCCCTAGCTATTACCATAAAATCAGCTATTGAAGCTTCTTTCTCACATGCAATCCTGAATACTGAGGGAAATAAATCTTTTAGTGTATTATTTTCACACCATATATCGCTCCAAAATTTTATTCTAGAACCATCTCCCAACACAAGTCTAGTATGACGAGAAAACACCTCCCATCCCTGACTAATATGTTTCCAAATCCCCACTCCGTGAGGCCTATTTACCTCTCTACTACACCAACCCCCACACACACTTTCATATTTATAATCAATCACCGATTTCCATAGAGCTTCTGGTTCCGTGTTATATCGCCACAACTATTTCTCAAGTAATGCCCTATTGAAAATCTTTAGATTTCTAATACCCAACCCTCCTAGGAACATACCTTAGTCCATTTGACAAGATGAAATTTAAAGTCATCCCCCATGCCACTCCAAAGGAAGTCCCTACATAGTTTCTCAATCTGGATCGCCACACTTGCTGGAATTGGGAATAGAGATAAAAATACATTGGTAGATTAGAGAGAGTACTTTTGATTAAAGTGATCTTGCCCCCTTTCAACAAATACAGTCTCTTCCAACCAGCCAATCTACGTTTAATCTTCTTGATCACTGTATCCCATATTGTTACAGTCCTTGAGGCAGCCCCCAATGGTAAACCCAATTCTTAGGTAGGGCAGACACCTTGCATCCTAGAGTGTTAGCCGGTTGTCTGATATTACGAACATAATTCTAATATTTCAAGGTTCACTTTCAAACCCGATGCCGCTTCAAAGCAAAGTAGGAGTGTCCTCAGTGCCCACAATTGGTTTTGTTCTGCCTTACAGAATATAAGCGTATCATTTGCAAATAACAAATGAGAAATATTAATAATACCCCTAGAGCACCAACCGAGAATCCAGCCATGAAACCATTGCAAACCAACGCCGAAGTCATTATGCTCAGTGCCTCCATAACAATGACAAAGAGGAGTGGGGACAGTGGATCCCTTTGTCTCAAACCTCGAGAACTGTTGAAGAAGCCAATTGGACTACCATTTACTAGCACATAGAATCTTGTTGTTGATATGCACCATCTAATCTACAAGCACCATCTCTCCCCCAACCCACACCTCCCAAGCAAGTAGAGTAGGAAATCCTAATTAACATGATTTTATGCCTTCTCCATATCTAACTTATATAGGATCCCCGAGTTACTAGATTTTTGTCTCCTATCTAGACACTCATTGGAAATGAGGACTGAATCTAGGATTTGCCTCCCTCATACCAATTCGTTTTGGGGTTTTGCTATAATCTTTCCCAACACCTCCCATAAACGGTTTGCAAGCACCTTAGAGATGATCTTATACACCCCCACTCACAAGACTAATGAGCCGAAAATCTTTGACATCCAATGCTCCTATCTTCTTAGGAATTAGTGTTAAAAATGTGGCGTTAAGGTTTTTTTCAAATTTTCCAGCCATGAACAGCTCCTGAAACACCTTCATTAAGTCCTCCTTCACCACTTCCCAACAAGTTTGGAAGAATCCTATAGAAAATCCATCCGGCCCAGGTGCTTTGTCTTTGGCCATTTTCCTCACCACATCATGAATCTCCATATCCTTGAAAGGTGTCTCCAACCTCAAGGCATCTTGTGGGTCAATAGAATCAAAAGCTAAACCATCGAGCTTGGGCCGCCACCTCATTTGTTATGTAAGCAAATGTTCAAAAAAACCAACAACATGATCTCTAATTACAGGGGCCTCGGTACATGCTGCGCCCTCTATATTCAGCATCTCTATAGTGTTGTTTCTCCTGTGAGAATTGACCATTCTATGAAAGAATTTTGTACTTCAATACCCTTATTTCAACCACAAAGCTCTAGATTTTTGGCGCCATGAAATCTCTTCTAGCAAAATAACCCTCTATAATTTAGTAACCACCTCTGACTTTCGAGAAATTTCTTCCAATGAAAGAACTCGGCCCTCCTGTGTCCTCTCTAGCTCCTGAAGCTCTTCCAATATGGACTTCTTTCGTTTCCCCTATATTGCCAAAAGAGTGTGTGTTCTAAGTCTTCAAGTCATTTTTTAAAGCTTTCAGTTTACCTACAAGAATGAAACTAGGGGTTCCATCAAACTGATATGTGGACCACCATTGCCGAACCCTGTCCACAAAACCTTCAGTCTTCAGCCACATATTTTTGAATTTAAAAGACCGCTGCCTTCCTTGGATATTATTATAATAATTTTTATAGGTGAGAATTTGATAAAGTTGTAATATTATTATAATAATTTTTACAAACAATTTACAACCAATTTTACTCTTATGATTTATTACAGTAAATTGGTTGTAAAAATTATACTTAATAGTTGAAATCCCATAAATATTTCTTGTCAGTGTGAATTTATAACATCCCTTTAGAACAAACCTCAAATAATATAAGCCGAATGAAAAATCTTAAAGCACCCTGACATGTTTGAAGCATTTAGGATGCCTTTTGGGAAAAAGCTACATGATGGGAGGAATAGTAATATATATATAAAAGACGGTGATGGTTTAAAGGCCTACAGTAATTTCCTTCTAAAAAGGCGTACTGCATGGAGCCGAGAGCAAGCAAATTAACATGGCACCTAAAGTTCACAATTTGAGGGACAAGAAAGTAATGTTACTTGAAAAGGCTTAATCCTGTTAGGCTTTATATATGAGACATAACTTTCAATGTTGGAAAATAAATAAATATTCAGAAACGAGGGCTGCTTGGCAGGGACTTACCCGAGGAAGAAAGGAATCACTCACTGGGGGAAAAGAAAGAGGGCAGCGAAATCAGAGAGTTGGTTCTGTGTTTTGAAATTTCAGAGGAAGGGGAGATATATAGATGGGAGAAGGACGTTGACGAGTTTGGGTGGAAGTCTGTTTGTGACTAATGTAGAGGGAAGATCAGTCACGATCACCGAGAAAAGAGAAAGGTGACAGAGTTTGATTTCGTGTGGGAGTTTGATGTTTAATCGGTACGAGGAATGGGAGTTTGAGACTAAGATAAAAGTTGGTACTAATTTTAAACGGGACTCAATCAATGGATTCAAACTTTTAGAAAAACCTAAACTGATAATTTAACTTCATTTATCCCCTAAAATAGTATTAATAATCCGAATTAAAATATTTATGATAAATATTAAATAAATAGACAAACTATTTTATGCCCTAATTTGAGGATCCATATGTTACATGCACAGATCAATCATTGAAATGTGCTTTACTGGTGTTATTCCATGTTGCACAAGGATGATTATGTGATGGATCATTGTCAGCCTTTGAATCACTCTCTTTAGCGGTGTGTTTATTTTGTTAGAGTCTAATGATTGGAGATGCAATACTTCTTCTGCTTTTTTATGTTTAAAGGTTTAGTTAGATATTATTCTGTGTATTATTACACTGATTTCTCTTTTGTAATTTGATACTATACTTTTTACTTTTGTGAATGGTAAGGACTAAGCATATGCTAACATGTCTTTGATGATGTCTTCTACTATGCATGAACTCATCTGGGCTGCTCTATTATTTGGGTAGTAGAATGAAAGAATATGGGCCTACTGTGGGACATTATAGCTGGGGCTGGCAATATTTGACACACTTGTAAATATGATACAAACACAACACGAACTAATAGGGTTAGGGCTGTGCATAATAGGGTTTGAGTCAATCTGAGTTAACCTGAATATGACATGGCATTAATTGGTTCAAATCTGGGTTGACCTGATTATATGTAAATAATATATATATATATATATATAATCAGTTTCGTTATCTTGAAGCATCTTTTGGCACGTAATACTTAGTACTCTCTTTTCTTTGTTATTTCTTATATAATTAAAGTTTATTGAAAATGATTGTTCTTTTTTACTTTCATACGTAACTTCTAACATATAGCAAGGTGAAACAAACAATACTCAGAAAAAGATAAATGATAAAAGATCATTTCTCATCTTTCACATGGGAAATGATAAAAAATCCAAGGTCGTGTTTGATAAGTCAGAGAAAAAATGTATAAAGCAATTGACTCTGTAAAGTTTCAGAACAAAAACTTATGTTTTGTTGTCAATTTCAATCATGCGAACTGATACGTCCACAAAGAGAATCACAAAAACTACCTGATTGATCAGGTAGTTTTTGTGATTCTCTTTGTGGAATTATATTTTCCTTCAATTCTCTATTAATCAATAAGTGCTAATGTAGAAAGTAGATATTTTTTCCATATGTTGTAACAACTTAAAGCATATGATAATTATGTTTTCAAATAGATTAATTGGAAAATGCATGTAAGAGCATGAAGACCGAGAAAAATAGGATAACCTGACTCAAACCCAGCTAACTCGACACTAACCCAAATGACATGGACTTGAATGACTCATTTTGTTCTTCGAGTCGGGTTAGGGTTGGCTCTTTCATGATAATAACTTGAATAACCTGACGCAAATCCAAAAGACACGATACGAATTGCCAATCCTAATTATAGCAACTTCTACAAAGGCTTTATTTTGACGTTGTATGGGAAATTAATTATAATATGGGGAGGATGGAGCTGAGACCTATGTGTAGCTGAGTTTAGCATTAGTATCTCTGAGGTGGTTGAATTGGACATAGCACAGTGCTTATGTAGATAAAATTAGTGTGTTCACATTATGTGCATATATGCCCATTTGACCTAGTTTTGGTTTTAGTCAAGTAAATTATATTTTAAAGATTTATAAGTAAGTTTACCCTCCTTTTATTTTATTTTTTATTCTTTTTAATTTTATAAAATCTTTTTTCTCTCCAGTTTTTGAGAATCCTGAGGTCGTACTCGATCCTTTGAGACAAGCTTCTATTGAACTTCAAGTGCTGGAGGTAAAGCTATCCTTATGAGGTTGAATGCAAGAATATCTATCCATTTATCAGTGAAATATGAAGTTTCCCTTTTCTTTATTCTTCTCTTAACTATGTATGCCATGACTCTGTATCCTATAAAAATTGAAATCTGCAACTATCAATCTTTCTAGCTATCTTAAATTATGTCATTGGAATTGGCCTAGTTATGCAGATTAGGCAGAGGTGAGTTGAGGTTAAATATTGTTTAACATGGAGTTGCTCAAACTATGATTCTCCATTCTTTTGATTTTGTGCCCACTGTGATGTTGTGATGCTATCAATGTCAACGGAGAGAAATTGTTTGTGTATCATAAACATGCCATTTACCTGCTTTAGGAAATGCTCTAGACTGGAACACTTTTCATTATTGCTGACCCTCCACCATAAGCTCACTTCACCATGTTTACTTGAGGTCATACTGGCTTTCTGATTTAGTGATATATATATATATATATATATATATATACTTTGTTGCATTGATAAAACAATCAAGTCAAGTTACTAAAGGTACTAGAAGCATCAAGGATAAAAAAATATAAGAAAAGTTTATTTGTATAAAAAACATGAAAGTAATGATATATTGTAAACAGAAAATAACATTTTGAACAATTTTTAATGTTGTTACTTTTATAGTGGTAAATAGACTTTGCATTCTTGAATTCCCATCTATTTTGCAATGTGCACCCAAAGTATCAACTTTGATACATTGTATCCTCAAACTGCTCAAAAGTTTTATTGTGCCTTTGATTAAGATCTGTATACTAAGTTAGTAAAAAATAGATCACCCGACATAATCCTAATAACTAAAATCTTAGCGGGGTTGTATATTAGAACCTTTTGATAGGTTGAGGATGCATACTAGAAAAGACATTATCTTGAGAGTGCAAACTACAATTTCACGTACAAATGCTTTAGCACAACGTTTCCTAATACATGGCTCTAACAAGAATCCAGTTTTCCTACACTACTATGATGTATTGGTGAATTGTTCCTCTCTCTCTCTCTCTCTCTCTCTCTCTCTCACATATTCCGAATGTGAGATTGAAATGCTTATGTTGTACAGTATCACGAAATGGCGGCCGAGGCTTTCTATTTGATGGCCATTGTATTTCACAAACTGGGACAATTTGAGGAAAGGGAAGAAGCCGCAGCTTCATTCCAGAAACACATGATGGCTCTGGAGAATCCTCAACAGGAGCAACGTCTTCTCTTCAACATCTGATGAAGGAAGACAACGTCAGTTTTTTTAAATCATTCCTGTTCATTATTCGTGTATAAAACTATGACTACACACCGTAATTGGTTGAGAAAGTATTTATGTACCTAAATCTGCTCGCACTTATTTTCCAAAGTATTATTTTTACGAAACATCATGATATCTATTGCCTCTATTCAGGATAGGGGTGCTACCAGCCTCCTATGGGGCGGGGGCACCCCTTCCCTGCACCCCGCGCATGGGGTGGGGCGTGGGGTTTTCACCCCCGTCCCGGTGGTTGGGGTAGGGGGCGGGTAGCACCCCTTCCCTGCACCCTGTGCATGGGGCGGGGGTGGGGTTTTCACTCCCGTCCCCCGCCCCGGTGGGTGGGGTGCGCCCGCCTCCTACTTAAAAAAAAATTATATTTTATTTGATTTAAAAAATTATTTCTAAGTGCAAAAGTAATTAAAAATATATTTTTATTCTCAAATTATAAATTTAAATTTTATAAATATGACTAATTTAAAAATTATGTAATTTTTAAATTTGCTAGTGCATATTTTATGTAAATTGTAGTGTATTAGTTTTTAAACTATATAATTTTTAATTTTGTAGAAATGCGGGGTGAGATTGGGCCCTCCTCGCCACCAGCCCTTGCTAGGGGTCCTAGATGAGGGGCGGGGAGTCTCGTCCCGTATGGGCAGAGCGGGGTTGCCTGCCCTGCCATGGGGGCTAAGCGGGGCGGGGAAGTGGGGGTCTTGCTGCCCATCCCTAATTTAGGAAATCTTCACTCTGAAAGCTCTTCTCTTCAAGTCCATAAGAATCAACCCGGTCTTTCAGGTCAAGTCAGTTTGCATTTTAATGCTAAATAGCTAACATTTGTATTCCTTGTAGTTTTTGTTAAGATGGAATAAATCCATTTTAAATGGCTTTTCATTTAAATGCGTGACATGATAAAAAGGGTAATATATTTAGTACTAACCAAACACTTGAAATAGTTTTTATATCGTTTCAAGATTTAAAAGAAGACCAAGATATATATATATATATATATATATATATGTTTCCTAGATATGCTTTTTTTGTAGTAGCAATCTTCAGTGTTTTAAAAATAAATTTTTTTTTATACTATTTGCAAATTAGTGTGTAAATACATTATTTACTGTAGTATCCATTATAGTTGATAAAAAGGGTTAAAAATAAAATCAATCCTTGAGGGGTTGTGTGTGGTCTGAGGTTCAGGTGGAAATCCATAGGAGTACAAACTGATTGGCCCTACAAATATTATGCTTGGGTT
The DNA here is from genome assembly GCF_001411555.2 of Juglans regia. Taxonomy (NCBI): domain Eukaryota; kingdom Viridiplantae; phylum Streptophyta; class Magnoliopsida; order Fagales; family Juglandaceae; genus Juglans; species Juglans regia. Next base: position 21,423,179 of record NC_049910.1, on the reverse strand, counting down.
TGAAATAAGAGTAATGGTATGGGTACTTACAACTTAATTTCAATTTATTTAAAAGATTCGGCCTGTTTAAATAGTAAAAATATTTTATCTCATTTTATCATTATAATTTTTTTTAAATTTCTTCATAAAATATAATAAATAATTCAATTTTTTTAAATATCAAAACAATAATAATTTTTAATATATCAATAATTAATATGTGAACAACAATAATTGACATGTGAACAACTAAATATTTTATAAATTTTTCTTAATTACACTCAACATTTCTCTTGAAATAATTTGCAAATAACTCCGCTCTCCAGCTCGTTGCAATCCACTATTGGCGCGTTGCTACGTAGCGTAGCATTAGTGTCGTGCCAATTATTCTGGGTCTGACAGGTGACACAAAATGCCACGTCACTTACATCATTAAAAAAGTTAGAAAAAACTGCAGAATTTAGTCCTTTGATTTTCGTGGCATTGAAATCAAAGAGTAATGCTACATACAGTCGTGGAATGCGCAAACGCCGTGCAGTCGCTTTGAAAAAGAGTGGAGTCTACTATTAAAAAATTAATTTCTTTTCAGGTGGGTCCCTTATTTATTCACTTTTTTCAAAGCGACTGCACGGCGACTGCACGCTCACGACTGCAAGTATCATTTCTCGAAATCAAATTAGAATTAAACACATGAAACCAAAGTGTCGTCACTACAAGAAAAATGGTCTATTACGGCGATTTTTGTTTGCTGCAAATAATATCGTCACAATAATCAATTATTCACGGCGATTTTGTGGGTCGACGCTGCTTTGAAGGGGGGCTATTTTGATTTACATTTTGCAGCGATTTTAAAGATATTTAAGATATTTACGGTGGTTAAATTTCACTGCAAAATACTTTTAAACATCTACAACGATTTTAATGATAAGTCCGGCGAATTTAAGCGCCGCAAAAGATGAAAACCTTTTGGCGACGCACTATTTTGCTGCAATAGTGTCATAAGACACACGGCGCCAAAAGGCTAGAAATTTATCTTATTTCCCCCTAAATCCCGCTTTCTCCTTCGTCGTCCCCAACTTTCTTCTTCTCCATTTCTCTCCAGTTTCAAATTAATTGCCGCCCACTCAAAATTCCTGGGGATCAACTTCCACTGAATGAAACCACTACCATCGCCACTGCTCCAGTCCCGTGATTCGAGCGTAAGCAATGTACGTGACTCCACCCCATCGAAAACCCACTAATCGGCATCTTCCTCAGTTTATGTTGAGTCCGCACCAGTGAAAAAAGTCTAAATTTTTCGACACCCTAAGGCTTTGTTCTTCATCATCGTGGTTCCGTTTCCTAATCAAAGTGGGTTGGAGTCGATTTTCCGTCCCATTCGTCTCCTGATCCCCTTGGCTGGAGTTGATTTCCCGAAGGTAATTTACTCTGTTCTGTCTTCATTGTTCTTAATGAAACTGTTTGGGTCAAGTAGAAACATGTTAGGGTTTTGAGAAGCACACACATTTGACAATCCCAAGCGGAGGAAGTGTTTCATCATCTTTCTCAGGAATATTAATTTTTGTATGGCTTTCTTTGACTTTGGCAAACTTCAGAATGCTTGAGTTACGGGCACTTCCTCTTAAACCCAATGAGGTTGTTTTTTTACCTAATACAACAACATTAGCATCTTATGCCCGCATGAAATGGGTTAAAATTATGCTCATTCGGTTGGATGATGGATGATGAATTGTTGATCAAGTTTCTTATATTTATTTGATGAGTATAGGAATCCAAATAAATGGACCACTTGTGGTTGACTCGGATTACATATTGATTTGGCTAATGAACTGAGTTTTTCTCCCCAAATGTCCCATATTAAAAATAATTGTAACAAAGTTTGGGGACCCATGAACACTAATTGGAAGACTTTTCTACTGATCTTTTATAGACATGGGTTTTTGATGGCTGAGGAGTGCTGTTATATATGCATAGAAGTAGTACTGACTACTGACTCCGTTGTGTACTGTAAAGTCAGCACCCAGCTGTAAAAAAGACAACAATTCAGGGCACTAAGTTATGTACAACAACTTGATTATAGGAATCTAGTGCATGTGGAAAGTCATCGCATGTACATCTATTTCTAGACTTTACGTGTCACACAGTTTTCCGGTGTCTTGTTCGGAGAAAGTCCACTTATATTTGGTCCAAAACTCTGCACGTAGGTTTTGAGCCATTACCAAACAAAAGATCATGTTCCATGCATGCTTGCATGTATACCCTCCAAATTGAACTACAGGATTAATATCCACCGATCTATTGGACAAATCTATATGTATGTATGTAGATATGTGTACGTGTGTGTACCTTAGATGTATGAGATAAGAGAATCTAGTATTGACATAGATAATTATAATATTTTAATCAATTAATTACATTCATCTTAAGCAAAATATTTATAGTAATTGGTGTCTGGCAGTACCTAATTATTAAGCTTTGATAAATAATAATCAGGACAAGCATATACTATAGATATATATATTTATTTATATATATATATATATATATATATATATATAAAATAGCCATATGTAGCACTCATAGCGGGTGCTTACCTTGGATGTTTTTATACAAAACAAGCTAAGTTCTCTAATGGGAACCACGGATTCAGATTTCCTTAATTATGGCAAACCATGCATGATTATTTTATTGCGGCCAATTGTCACAGAATATCTTTTAGTGTCTTTTTATTTAAGAAAATATGTGCTTTATCCTAAATTTTATTATCTCCATTAATTAACCACGTAATGTGACATATTTTAAATAACTATTCATTTAAATATTATATTATATGCGATATATATATATATATATATAATATGAAAGTTACTTTTCTTTTTTGAACTCATCACACCATGGGAGTAGATACCAATTGAATGTTGAGATGAGATGATAAATCTCCTCTCAATTTATCTCTTCTTATTACATCTTTCTCAACATTCAAACATCACTAAACTACAAACAGCTTTAACTTTCAATCACCAGAATTTTTTATCTAATCATTACATACCTATCACAACTTTTTCGGCTATTGAAAAAAACAATTAGTCAATTTTTTCAAATCTCAAAACAAAAATTATATTCTAACAATATTCTAAATAATATGGTTCTTTCAAAATTTTCTCTTTCCTTTCTTAAAACCTCATTAAATATCTTAATTCATATTATTCTACTATTACTCATGCACATATCATTTTATTACTATTTATATTATTTGTTTATTTTATATTTTATCTCATTTTAACATCCAAACGAGTCCTAAATATTTATTATAAAATTTGTGGTCCTATATACAAGTCTGTCTCTCTTGCATTGCAACCTATTATATATTGTTCATAACTACAAATAAAACACCCCTTGTCATTAAATAGAAAAGATAATTATTATTAGTATTGATGGCTAGGATGGCTATGATCAATTCAAACGAATAACAATTTTACTCTGGAAACCATAGAGAGAGAGGAGAAAGTAGCTAATTATTAATACTCAACGACCAAGTATTAGTTGGTGATACCAAGTCACCATGAGAAAATTCTTTAATTAGTTCCTTTACAAGCACTTGAAAGGAAAAGCCCACACAGCCCCTGCCACTTATTTGTACGTGCCTGCATGGTACTGATTATGATCATTCTCTTACATACTCTTTCACATTCCTTTCTCGGTCATCTTTTAAATTCAAGGCTGAAAGGAATATTGGTTCCTTAAAATGCTCATTAACTTGAGCAATTAGTAAGCCAAGTTGGATATTCTTCATAGTATGCAATAAATTTGTTCCCTATGATGTCATGTTCAACCATGATGAGTTCAATCAATTGCTGAAAACTATTATAGCATTTCCAGTCACATCTATGTTGTGTTAAGCATGACAAGTTTATAGCTGTTTTTTTGCTGTGTGGAAGTATAGGTTTACTCTTTTGATTTTTTCTAGTACTTCAACGACAAGTATATGTTACTGGCAGCTGTGCACCTTGCCTTTCAAGTATGCGAATAAATCTCAGCAAATAGGCGATTTTTTTGCACCTCATAAATCCCTCTTTACACTTTCTTATCCCATATGTACATAGAACATCTCCAATAACCTCTCATATCATTGTTCACGGAGTCAAATAAAGAATTTGACGACTCATTTTTTTATATGCAAGATGGACAAAAGTTGGATGAATTTGGGTGATAGACTTGTACACCTGCATATGCTGAAGGGGTTAAGAATTTCCTCACAATGGCACGAAACCATTCCATGGGAAGTGATTGCATTCAGTGTCCTTGCCGTATATGCTGTAATAACCTCTTCTTGCCTATATTTGAGGTGGAGACTCACTTGTTCATAAAAGGGATCAATCCAAATTACACCTAGTAGATATTTCATGGGGAGGAGGAAACACTTCCCATCATTGACGACGACATAAATTCTAGGGTTGGAGTCGGTGACGAGTACATTGATGACATGGACCTTATGTTAGATGACATACGGGCAGGCACATTCAGAGATGCTCCTCAAGACAACACTACATCGCCAACTCAGCCATCAATACCACAACCCCCCCCAAACTCAACTTTTGACCAACTATTAGAGGATGCCTGACGTCCTCTTTTTGACGGCTGCACTAAATTCTCGAAGCTCTCATTTGTTGTGAAGTTGTTACACATTAAAACACTCGGTGGGTGGTCAATCAAGTCTTTTGATATGCTCATAAGCCTTCTGCGGTCTGCCTTTCCTGATGCTAAATTGCCTAGTTCATATGAGGAGGCAAGGTCATTGGAGAGAGGTTTGGGTTTCAAGTACCACAAAATTCATGCATGTCCAAACGACTGCATCTTATTCTGGAAGGAAAATGCTAATCTTAACGAGTGCCCTATATGTAAGGCTTCGCAGTGGATGCCAAATACACACAGGTCCAAAGTGATCCCTCAAAAAGTGCTTCGGCATTTTCTTTTGAAGCCAAGATTGCAGCGTTTCTTTGTCACAAGCAAGATAACAGGTGATATGAGATGGCATAAGGAGCAATGGGTACCCGATGAGACTAGTATGAGACATCCTGCTGACTCTGAGTCCTGGAAGACATTTGATGAAGCCCATTGTTGGTTTGCTAGGGATGCTTGTAATGTTAGGCTCGGTTTGGCAAGTGACGGCTTCAATCCCTTCAACAATTTGGCTAAGCCTTATAGCATTTGGCCAGTGATTCTTGTCTCGTATAACTTGCCGCCGTGGTTATGCATGAAAGACCAGCTCTTCATGACATCCCTCATTATCCCTGGCCCAAAAGCACCAGGGAATGACATTGACGTTTATTTGCAGCCATTAATTGATGAGTTGCTTGAACTTTGGGAACATGGGGTACCTACATATGATGCTTCCACTAAGGAAATGTTCATGTTGCATGCTGCTTTATTGTGGACAATCAATGACTTCTCTGCTTATGGGAATCTTTCTGGGTGGTCAACAAAAGGGAAATTGGCATGTCCCTCTTGCAATTCAAGCACAAATTCCAATTGGTTGAAGTATGGTAGAAAACAATGTTATATGGGACATCGATGTCTCTTACTGGCAGGTCACATTTGGCAGACGAGAAAAGGGTTATTCAACGGTAGAGAAGATCATCACATGCCACCAAATTTGGTCGAAGGAGCGGATCTCTTAACTCAACTACAAATGCTTGGAGATGTCCAATTTGGAAAATCTTGTAGGAAGAGAAAACGCACAGCAGAAGAGTTGAACTGGACAAAGAAAAGCATCTTCTTCAAGCTACCTTATTGGTCCATGTTGCAACTTCAACATAATCTAGATGTTATGCATATCGAGAAGAATATTTCCGAGAGCATATTGGGCACTTTAATGGACACTCCTGGCAAAACAAAAGATAATATAAATTCACGTCGTGACCTGGAAATCTTGGGCTTCAGAAAAGAATCACATCTTAAGCGTGAAGGTGGGCGTGTTACAATGCCACATGCATTGTACACATTACATGGAAATGAAAGGAATAAATTCTGTGAGTGGCTCGCTGAGGTTAAATTTCCAGATGGGTTTGCTGCCAATATCATGCATTGTGTATTCGTACGTCATTGCATAATCTTTGGGCTCAAAAGCCATGACCATCATGTTTTCTTGCAACGATTGCTTCCTATTGCTGTTGGGGGGCTCTTAAGAAGTGATATTGCATTGGCCTTAACAGAACTTAGCAGTTTCTTCAAAGAGTTGTGCGCCCGAACACTGGATGTGACTCGTTTATCCTAGCTTCAACTTGATATCGTCACCATTCTATGCAAATTGGAGATGATATTCCCTCCATATTTTTTCGATGTTATGGTCCACCTAGCTGTCCATTTATCGGGTGAGGCCATACTGAAGGTCCAGTTCAATATCGGTGGATGTACCCTTTTGAAAGGTATCTCGGCAAATTCAAGCGGTATGTTAAGAATAAAGCCCGTCCAGAATGTTTAATAGCGGAAGCATACATTCACATCGAGTGTTTGACATTTTGCTCGATGTATCTCCAAGATATTGAGACGAAGTTTAATCGAGCGGACCGCAATATTGATGGTGGAGAAGAGGATACTATAGATGGATTCAAAATTTTCAACCAGAAACGTCGTCCCTTGGGTATAGCCCATAATGTGCAATTAGAACCAGAACTTCGTATCTCAGCCATATGGTACGTGCTTAACAACTGTACAGAGATTGGACCCTACCTTGAGTAAGCAATCATTGACTTCCTTTGTGCTTTTTCGAAGCAACCTACTACAATCCATAAGACTTTACGTAACAAACTAATATTGATTGGCCGATTGTGTTCTCCAAATGCAGGGATCACTACGACAAATGTAAGGAGTCAAACCCAAATTCTGCCAATCGCACTCATCAAATTGAGTTTCCAACTTGGTTCAAGCAACATGTAAGTTAGCTTGCTAGTTATCTACTTATAATAAACTCGATCTTGCTTTTGACTATGTGTACGAAAGTATAAATTCACAATTTATCCCAGTATTCCTGTAGGTGCAGGATGAGTGTACGAGAAACGCACTTGATGTGTCCGCTGATTTGTATGCGTTAGCTTGTGGTCCTGATTGTTGGGTTGCATCATATGCTGCCTGAATTATAAATGGTAAACGGTTCCATACAAAGCAGCGTGAACTTCGTCGGCGTTCACAAAATTCAGGAGTGTTGGTAACTGGTGACGAAGACACTAATAATGTAGACTTTTATGGTGTTCTTAATGATGTTGTGGAGTTACACTACATGGGATGTCGTCGAGTGTACTTGTTTAGTTGTGATTGGTTTGATGTTGGTGATAAAAAACGAGGGGTACGAGTAGACGATCATATAACTAGTGTCAACATGGACATGACTTAGTATAAGGACAAACCATTTGTGTTGGCATGCCAGGCTTCCCAGTGTTTTTACATAAGAGATATACGGTCGAAGGGAAACTGGTATGTTGTGCAAAAGTATAATAATAGGAATGTCTATGACATTCCACCAGTGTCGAGGGTTTTACACGATATTGATGGCGCATCAAGTGAGGATAATGTCTATCAAGAAAATCAGTCATCGTATGATTATCCACTTTTGCATTGTGATGCATGTCCAGTGTCAACTCCACTTAGTAGGACTGATATAGAACCTACCCAACTTGATGCACGAGACCATAGGGAGGCTGGTGGTGAATGCAACAATTCAACAGACTTCATTGATGATGGAATGGTTTCATTTGGTTCTGGAGATGGTTATGGTGATTGGGAATATTCAGATGAAGATGACCTATCCACCAATGAAGAATCGGAATCAGAATAGGCAACCTGCGAACCATTGGAAACTAGGTGAACACCATAGTTTACAATATGAATATATGGTAAATTAGATTGACATACCAACTGTACTAAGATAATTTACTACTATGTAACTCTAACTGTTTCAGTAAGGCAACTTCAATTGAAAGAGCATCAAGGTCATGGTTTTATCATTGTTGGGTTGCGAACTTCAGTTTATTAAAAAATAATCCATCTTTTGTTTTGATTTATATATGCCAAGCCATGAGGTATACGGATAAATGAGGGTACTGCACTAATATATACGTACACACGGCGAGTATTTTTATGCATTATCGTATTGCAAGGTTTCCATTATATTCCCTCTAAATAGCTTAATGTAAACTGAGTTTGCTATTGTTAAATCTCAGGTGGGCGGAAAAAGAACGGTTTAACATTCCACCGCGACTGAGCTATTTGGGGCTGGAAATAGCAAGCATCTGGGTAGAGTGTCTTTAAAAAATCCATTGCAATACCATCTCAATATCTTAAGTTAATGAGGAGCATCAACGACCCAGGTAGATATTTTCACAATTAAGTAGTCTAATTTTGTGTTAGTTATGATCCTAACATAAATGAAATGTCGTTTAAATGTAGGTGACATGGTGGGAGACGTTGGCCGAGGTCGGCCCAGAGGCCGAGGAATTCGTGCTAAGAGATTTGTGCCATACAGATGTAGGGCAAGCAGGCCACACAAAGTCCACATTAGTAGTTCATACCACAGCCCGAGAGAGGTTGATGAGGCCAGCTCAGATGATGAAACCCAACCTCCCAGCCATCCATGGGAGCCTCCGTGTGCGAACCCAATTTCAGAGGTCGAAGCAAACAGAGAACCCTCCCTGAGGGGAGAACCGGAGCCTAATAGAAATGAGATCGGTATAGTTTACTTTGATGCGGGGTGATTTCTTATATGGGTTTTATCATTTGTGTGTATGTATGAGCTAAAGAAATGAGACGCTTGACCAAACATTATTGTTATTATGTCATACAGGTGAGGATGTCTCGTCGTTGCCTGTAGTAAACCAGACACAAATGAGACATGGACGTGGGCCGGCAAAGTGCACTGAATTTGAAAGATTGCGTAAGTATGGAAAAGTGCTGTTGAAGATAAATATTGGAGAAACAGCACCATGCTGCGAGAATGCAAACATGTTTATGACACGTTTAACCTGGATCATTAAACATCATTGATACATGAGCCACCCTAGATGGAGTGATGTACCCCAAGCGCATAAGGATGAGTTAATCGATCGTGTTCGGGTAAGACTTTTATATTATTAGTTGATGGATTGAAAGAGGTCGTACTATAATTCACGACTGACCTACCCACAATTTTAATGTGCTATGTAGGGTGATTTTGAATTAGATTGGAAATTAGAGAACCATCGATTGACTGTGACTCAGATGCTTCGTAAGCGCTTTAATGCATTCCACCACGAATTGCATAAGATATATATGTCATATGGCAGCCATGACGAGGCATTGGCGACTGGGACTAGTTTGGTCAGCCCCCTCGTCTGGTTCAACTTCTGTGAACGATGGGGTAGCGAGGCCTTCAAGGTATGCATTATGAGTGTTCAATCCAAACCCAAACTAGTTGGGTAATAACTCCCCTAAGCTGATTGTATATATGAGCCTCTGTGTACTTTTACTTACATTGATAGTTTTTAATGGCAGCTTATATCAAGTAAAAATAGGGAGAATAGAAGGATGCTGAAAATTAACCACACAACAAGTCGAAAATCCTTTGTGAGGATGCTAGAAGAGAAGGTATAAGGTTTGGAGTAAATTATTCCCCACACAACACAGAAATTCATTTGTAAATTCACATCACGGCAACCACACACTCACATAATGTGTATTTTTGGTGATTTCTTTTACCATGGGGTATGCTATATCCCCATGGTTACTCAAGTCTTGTATAGCATTTCCAGAAGGTTAGTTTATTATGTCTATGTTATCTGATTGAACATGTTACATACACACACACCACACACATGTAGCGTGCTGAAAATGGGAATTTGGTGGACTTCTACAAGGAAACCCACTGGTCCAAGAAGAAAGATAAATTTCTGACACCTGCCACCGAAGACGTTTATGTGAGTATATTATAGTAACTAAAATTTTCTAAATGCAATGATGGTTTTATGTGTCAAGTTTAATCTAAAAAATGCATTATTGCATGCCACCAAATGTACATAATCGGTTTATTATCTGGTTTTGCAGAAGGATATGGCAAAAAAGCTGGATACTCTAGAACCAGATAAACGAACCAACGAAGTAGCAGCAGGTGTCTTCAAAGAGGTACTTGGTCATCGACCATGTTATGCAAGAGGATTGGGAGAGATGGTGATCCCAGAGTCGACAAGACAACGCTCATTGGCACGAGAGAAAGAGTATATAGCTTTGATTGAAAAACATAAGAAGGAAGCTGAATCTTCCAAGAGTGAGATGGAGGCAATGAAGGCAAACATGCAAGTTATGATGGAGAGACAGGACGAAACTGACCGTATGTTGAGGGCCTTCTTCCCCGCTAACCCGTCCCTCAGTGAGTCTCTTCGAGAGACTCAATGAGGATATTTCTCCTTACAAATATGGGAAGGTTTTTTGTAGTATGTTTTGGGTGCATTTTCGGCCAATGGGAGGCTATATGTCAAAGTTTTGTGGGAGCAAGCTCGTTTGGGAAAACAGATGTTTTGGTGCAAGATAATATCCTTAAATAGGGTTGATAATATATACAAACTTTTTGAGACGATATTAGGACTCATTCGTAATGCGTCAAAGATGTAAGTTTCTAAGCCACTGCCTTCTTTATACTTACGACAAATGTAGTGGCATGCTTACTCACTTTTGGTGGTTTGTTGTACAGGCTAATTAATACATGTATGTACATGGTATGAATGGGAGGGGTCGCCTATTGCCAAAGCCTAATACGGTCCTTGGATTTTTGTCATCTTGAAGGATTGCATGTTGTGCGGTGATGAACTGGAAACAGACATGTTTGCATTATGTTTGACCAGAATGGACCCCACGGGACGCTGAACGAGCAAGTGATGTCTTCATTTCCCTATTTTGATTTACTTTTAGTATGCACTTCTATCCAAATATGTATTTGGATACTATGATCATAGTATACTATGGTGGTATGAATGGGAGGGGTTTAGACTTGTAGTGAGTCTCAGATAGTTGGCTAGCTAGTCATGAATCTGTCATTATTCATATCTCTTGTTACACCTAGAGTAAGTAATAGTTTGAACATCACAAAAAATCATTAAGTTTGGACTGAGATATTGCATTGTCTTTCTTAGTTATCCATGACAAATGGATTAAAAAAAATTATGAAAAGAAAAAGGAAAGACAAGAACTTTTCGCTATATGGAGGCAAAAGCATCTACCTGATTTCATTCATAAATGGGACTAACTTTACACATGACCCCTCCTTTATATTCCGGTGCCCTATTATTTACACTATGGGAGGTAAAAGTTTTCTTGGTTCAAGTATAGATGGATTGATAAATCAAGGCTGTTGTCTTCACTGCTAGCATGCATGCAACTAGATAGGATATAATAATAAGAAAACAGCTACAGGTCCTGAGACTTTTTGCAAAAATACGGTATACTATTAATTATACTAATTCAAAGTTTAAAAGGGAGGAGCTAGCTAGCTGCTTGGAAGCCAAAAAAAAAAAGAAAAACAATGGGTACTGCACGTCTAAGGGAATAACAAAGACTGATGAGATCCAAGGTGGGCCTAGTCTTAAAGATATGTTGCAAGTTCCAGATGGGCCAAATACAAGTTCAAGGGCTAAAACGATGAAGATTATGCTTTGATTCATTTCATAAGCTATGGAAAGGGCAACAACATGACTTATAGGCTTTGGACACTTGAAGGCTTTCAACTTATTTAATTAATTTCAAGGACCTATTTTATTTGCTTAGAATAATTGGGTTTATACTTATGTAAGGGTATGTTGGGAAAGTTATTATTTTATTGAACTTGGGTTAGTGTTACTGTAGCCAAGTCACTGTAGCGCGGCACTGTAGCCGCTGCACTATTCATCCAGGGGCACTTTTGGAAGATGGGGGTTTATTTTGGCTAGGGTTTCAATAGGTTTTGCTTTAAATACTCTATGTAGCCTCATTCTAATTAGATTATGAAGTTTATGAAATTTGATGAATTTATTCATTGTGAGTTGAGTTTTACTCCTCTTGTTCTTAATTGAACTTTTGAACTTATCAAAGGTAAATCATAACCTTTGTGGCGTTCCTCCTTTGTAATCTGGGTTCTTGAGACGGGTTCTTCAACGGGTCTAGATTTTAATATAATCTAGGTTCTTGAAACGAGTTCTCATTGGATCTAGGTTCTCCATCCATTGACTTGATTTTGGCTTTCTTGGGAAGTTTTCAAATTGATTGTGGGTTCAACGATTCATTTGCCGCGGGTTCATATCATTTGGTATCAGAGCAAAGTTTCCAATCAGGTCTGATTCTATCTTTTAATTTTAGGATCGTTAAATTTAATTCTAGGGCTTCATTGTTGTCAAAAAAAAAAAATAGAAACAAAAAGTAGGCTGCCGAAATTTTTAGAATTTGGGTTTGGCTGAAATTTGTATCACCTAGGGTTTCAAAATTCTAGGGTTTCCTGCATCTCTAAGTTTGTGAATTGCTTGGAGTGTCGTTCCATTGATTCTCTTCTACTTCATTGTCCATGCTTGTGTGTTTGAATTCAATTGGTTGGTTTTCACAATTGAATATTGCTGTTTGTGGATGAATTAGAGAAAAGAAAAGAAAAGAAAAGAAAGGAAAGGAAAAGAAAAGAAAAGAAAAGTAAATTCGAAAAAAAAAAAAAATGAAAGGAGATGGTAGCATATTCAAAGTTGCTACATAGTTACAACAAAGGGGCTGCTGCATACACCACTAAAGTTGGTATCTTGTGTTATTGTTACTCTTTCATTCGTATAAGTTCCTTGATTCTCGTGTCATTTATTCCTTCCATGTTTCCCTTATTCTTGTTTCTTGGACCTAATTACTAGTTGGGATAAAACAAGGTTGCCTTGTCTTGATTGAGCTCAATTAGTTCTGAAAGAACTTGAGTGGAAAAACTCTTGAGGTAAAAGGCAAGAGAGTGTGAGATTATTATCGGGAAAAAGCCAATTAAGAGTGAAACATGAGTGGAGTGCCATTATTCGAGTTTAAACACGTAAGGGAGTGTGTAAGGTTTTCTTTTTTACAACTAACATTCTTTTGTGCAAAACTTTATAATGTCTCATCGGAGTAGCTCATCACCAAGGGGGAGAGCAGATAACTCATCCTTTGTGTTGCAAGCCATGCTACAACAGTTTGAGCGGTTGAACTTGGTGTTAGGTGAAGTGAGGGATAGTATGGATAATCAAGAAGCAATGATTAGAAATCTGCAAGGTGACAGAGATAGGAGGCGACGTCAGTCTAGTATTGAAAATGGGTATGAGAAAGAAGAGTATGGTGATTCTCTTGTTACTAGGCCTGCACTCAATACACAAATTAAGATGGATGATAGAGAGCAGCAAAGCGAGAACAATTTTCATACTAGATGCCACATCAACAACAAGGTATGTTGTATGATCATTGATTTGAGGAGTCATATTAATTTGGCTAGCACTACTTTAGTTGAGAAATTAAATTTACCTACCTTGAAACATCCTAGACCATACAAGTTGCAGTGGTTGAGTGATTGTGGGGAAGTCAGGGTAAATAAGCAGGTGCTAGTTTCTTTTTCAATTGGAAAATACCATGATATGGTGCTTTGTGATGTTGTGCCTATGCATGCTGGCCATATTTTGTTGGGGAAGCCTTGGCAGTTTGATAGGAAGGTGATTCGTGATGGGTTAAAGAACATGTACAATTTTGAAATAGATGGAAAAACAATCAAACTTGCTCCTTTAAGTTCAACTCAGGCTCATGGCGACCAGCTGAAACTGAAAAGTGAGATTGAGCAAAAAAGTAAAAGTGAGGATTAGATTGAGAAAAAAAGAAATAGTGAGACTGAAAAAGAGAGAGAGAGAGAGAGAAATGAGAAAGAAAAAAGATGATGGTGAGGCTGAAACCTCAAGAAAAAAAGAGAATGAGTTGCAAAAATATTGTGAGGCTGAGGGTTCAAGAAAAGAGGAGTGTGGAAGAAAAAGAGAGCGTGAAACGAAAAAAGAGAATGAGAGGAAGAAAGAGAATGAAACCGAAACGTCGAGGGAAAGTGTGAGTGAAAAAGAAAATAGAGAGGTGGCTGAGAGTCAGGAAAAAAGTGTGGAGCCACAAGAGGAAAAAGAAAGAGAGATTGCAGAGAGAAACAGAAAGAGAAAAGTGAGTTTTTATACTAAGGCAAGCTTTTATACTAATGAATTTAACGATTCTTTGCCTAGTGTTGTTGTTTCTTTGTTGCAGGGATATGAGGTCGTTCCTAATTGTGTGTTTAGTGGATTGCCACCTACTAGGGAGACAGAGCACTACATTGATTTTGTGCCAGATGCAACAATCCCAACCAGACATTTCTTGGAAGAACATGAGTCCTTGACACACTTTAAGGGACAAGGTAAGTTGTTGACTAGAATGCATGCTAAGTGGGAGGATTGTATTGAGACTTTTCCTCTTGTATTCAAATACACACAAGGTATGGAAAATTTTGTGGTTGAGGCTTTAGCAAGAAGGTATGTCCTTATCTTCATTTTAGATGCAAAATTGTTGAGACTTGAATATGATAAGGAATTGCATGCTAATGATGATGACTTTGCTAGTGTGTATGAAACATGTGAGAAAGCATCATTTGGTAAGTTCTATAAACTAGATTGGTACTTATTTAGAGAGAATAGATTTTGTGTGCCTAGTAGTTTTATGCGTAAGTTGCTTGTGTGTGATGGACATGGTAGTTTGTTGGGTGACCTTGGTGTAAGGAAAGATTTAGGTTTGTTTCTTGAACGTTTGTGGGAGTATCATTTGCCATTCATTAAATTGTTACATGGACGTTTCCGGGAGTATCATTTGCCATTCATTGAGTTTGCATATTGGAGTGGTCATTTTGGTTCGAGGAAGACTTTAGATGTGCTTCATGAACATTTGTGGGAGTATTGTTTGCCATTCATTGAGTTTACATATAATTGGAGTGTTTATGCTATTACTAAATTTTCACCATTTGAATTTGTTTATAGACTTGATCCACTTACTCCTTTAGATTTAACACCTTTATCTGTTGATGACAGGAGTAGCTTGGATGGTCTTTTCCAAACTCTTGAACAAATTAATGAAAATGCATGTCTAATGGATCTTTCATGTAACTATCATGTTTTTACTATTTTCAATGTTACTAACCATTTTCCCTTTGATCCAGGTGGAGATTCGAGGTCGAATCCTTTTGAGGAGAGGGGGAATGATGGGATCCAAGGTGGGCCTAATCTTAAAGATATGTTGCAAGTTCCAGATGGGCCAAATACAAGTTCAAGGGCTAAAACGATGAAGATTATGCTTTGATTCATTTCATAAGCTATGGAAAGGGCAACAACATGACTTATAGGCTTTGGACACTTGAAGGCTTTCAACTTATTTAATTAATTTCAAGGACCTATTTTATTTGCTTAGAATAATTGGGTTTATACTTATGTAAGGGTATGTTGGGAAAGTTATTATTTTATTGAACTTGGGTTAGTGTTACTGTAGCCAAGTCACTGTAGCGCGGCACTGTAGCCGCTGCACTATTCATCCAGGGGCACTTTTGGAAGATGGGGGTTTATTTTGGCTAGGGTTTCAATAGGTTTTGCTTTAAATACTCTATGTAGCCTCATTCTAATTAGATTATGAAGTTTATGAAATTTGATAAATTTATTCATTGTGAGTTGAGTTTTACTGCTCTTGTTCTTAATTGAACTTTTGAACTTATCAAAGGTAAATCATAACCTTTGTGGCGTTCCTCCTTTGTAATCTGGGTTCTTGAGACGGGTTCTTCAACGAGTCTAGATTTTAATATAATCTAGGTTCTTGAAACGAGTTCTCATCGGATCTAGGTTCTCCATTCATTGACTTGATTTTGGCTTTCTTGGGAAGTTTTCAAATTGATTGTGGGTTCAACGGTTCCTTTCTCGCGGGTTCATATCAAAGACACTCATAATGTGACAAATGTCTTACATTAATTTTTTATTAGGTTTAAGAGGCTGACGAATGTATATAGAAACGTAGGTTGTTGCATCTTGTTTTTGTGCTTTTGAGAAGTGAGTTTGTGTTTGTAAGGTATTGGGCATATGCTGTGTGCAATTTTTTGGCCTAATTAAACAATGACTTAAATACTAACCTATTCACCATAAAAACTTAGCTGTTAATTAATTGTTAATGGATACTATGTATTAATTTCAAGTGAAATAAAGAGAATTCTAACAGTGATGAATCTGAACATGAAACAAAGCAGTAACTAACTCAACTAATCTGTGATGAAATTCAAGGGACTAATATTGAGAGAGTAATAATATTCAGTCTTTTAAAATAACTCTGATTTTAAAAATAAAAAAATAGCTTGGGTCATTACATATTTAACCTTATAGGTGGCTAGCTCCAGAATACATGGTAGCTAGCCCAACATGAATGCACATTTAACCAGCTTATAGGTAGGTCTATAATATAATTTCATGTCCCTTTTTTTAGTGCATATTTGTGGTGGATGCTCATCAGTTACACTGACTCTTACCTGAAAAAGAAAATGTTTTTGCATTTCTGTACTGTATTGACATAGTGTTTTCAGATAGTATTCCAAGAGCTGGTTGCCCTGTGATGATCTGTCATTAAGATTCATAAAGACTTTGGTGAATGATCCACATAATACATTAGTGACATATATTATGAATAAATCATCTTCAAAAGTTTCTTCCCAAATTTCGTTGATATAATTAGAGATGCTCTATACATGCTGATTTAATAATAAGCATGCAAGTTTCTTTTGTATAAAGACGGCTGCATAATAATATAGGTATGAATTTTATAAGCCAAATAATTACATTATCAGTACTAATTATTAATCCTAATTGGGGTACTTAGAGTATTGATATTTGCATTATTTTCTTGATCTCTCCAACATCAGCAGATGTAGGTTGGTGAAGTTGACATGTTAGTGCAAAATGCATATTAGTGACTGCTAGCATATGTTTGTGCAAAATACTTATAAGTATTAAAAACATTGAATTAGCATCTGGCTTGCTTGTTATATTACATGACAAGCAAGATTTGGGCTGAGATTCTGGAAGATTAATGTAGAAAAATGTTTTAAATTATATTTGCGATGAAAATTTATGCTATTGTTTGTGTGCAGATTATGTTATCTCCAAATTGTCAGTTTGGAGATTTTCAACTTGGATTTTTCTTTTGCCCAGGGAACAAATACTTGGATTTTCAACTCCGGACACTTGGATCTTTGCCACTCTATCACCAAGTTATCCACTTCTACGATGTGCGCATGGTTGCAGTGAAGTTGCGGATGTTCCACCCACCAATGTTTAAAGCAAATTAACTGGATTTCCTGATAGGAACCAAGGTGGGCCCTACTCTTAAAGATCTTTTGCAAGTTCCAGATGGGCTAATTACAAGATCAAGGGCCAAAAAGATCAAGGAAGCAATGCAAGGATTGGTGCAATCCACTTGGGATGAAGCCAGCAAGAGCCCAACATTGAAGATGGGTCTGAAAGAAGAAGAACCAGCTTTGATCCACTTTATTCAAGCTGTGGAAGACATAACTTAGAGATATGGCCTATTGTTATTGGAGGCTTCCAATTTGGTTAAATAATCTATTTTATTAGTTTAGAATAAGTGGGCTTGAAGATGCTTGGCTCACATGTCTTATTTCTTTTAAACTATGTTTTTGGGAAGGCCTTGTATTTTGGCCAAGGGCTTATTTGGAAAGTTACATTTTAGGAACTAGGATTTCATCAATTTATTGTAGGGGTTACTGTAGCCGCGCATACTGTAGCCGGTACTGTTCATCAACGGTAATTTTGGGTAAAAGGGGCATTATTTTGGCTAGGGTTTTGATTAGATTTGGCTTTAAAAACTCTTTGTAGCCTCATTTTAGAGTTAGACAATATTGAATTTTATTTGTGAGTTGAGTTTTCTCCTCTTGTTCTTGATTGAACTCTTGAACTTATCAAAGGTAAATCACAACCTTTGTGACGTTCCTCCCTTGTAATCTGGGTTCTTGAGACGGGTTCTTCAACGGGTCTAGATTTTAATATAATCTAGGTTCTTGAAACGGGTTCTCATCGGGTCTAGATTCTCCATCCTTGTCTTGATTTTTGGCTTTCTTGGAGAGTTTTCAAATTGATTGTGGGTTCAAGAGAATTCATTCCCACGGGTTCATATCATTTTCTAACACTAGTTGTGGATGTTTATGCTTGTAAGAGACATTGTATAGCTGCTCAGTTAATGTAGTACTTAATTGCCTTCCATTAATGCACCAGATGCCAGTGTATTATGAGCGGTTGAACTTGGTGTTGGGTGAAGTGAGGGATATGATGGATCATCAAGAAGCAGCGATTAGAAATCTACAAGGTAGGAGGGATAGGAGGCGACGTGAGCATAAAGTTGAAAATCAGTATGAGAATGAAGGAGATAGTGAGGAAGAGGAAGATTTAGCATCTGACGTTGGGTCGGGTAGAAATAGAGGAGTTAGGCATGAAAGAGGACTTGAGGGGAATCTAAGGGGTCGGGATGGTGTAGATAGAGACCTTGGTAGCATCAAAATGAAAATACCATCTTTCCAAGGTAGAACTGACCCTGAGGTTTATCTAGAGTGGGTGAAAAAAATAGAGTTGGTGTTTGATTGCCATAATTACTCTGAGGAGAAGAAAGTGAAGTTGGCGGTAATTGAGTTCACTGATTATGCTATTATTTGGTGGGATCAATTAGTGACCAATAGGAGAAGGAATTATGAGAGGCCTATAGAGACATGGGGAGAGTTGAAAGCTCTCATGAGGCGGAGATTTGTTCCTAGCCATTACTATAGAGACCTTTTCCAGAAATTACAAAATCTTACACAGGGGTCTAGGAGTGTGGAGGATTACCATAAGGAGATGGAGGTGGCGATGATTCGGGCTAATGTAGAGGAGGACCGAGAGGCCACCATGGCTAGATTTTTGAGTGGGTTGAATAGGAACATAGCCAATGTAATTGAATTGCAGCATTATGTGGAGATAGAGGACATGGTGCACATGGCTATGAAGGTGGAGAGACAATTAAAGAGAAAAGGGACAGCAAGGTACACTACGGTTTCCAGCACTACTTGGAAATCAAAATGGGATAGGAATGATCCAGCTGAAGCAAAGAGAAAGACCGAACCACCTAAGGGAAAAGATGAGGGAACTAGCAACAAACCCAAGGTAGAATCCCAACCTTCACGGAATAGAGATATCAAATGTTTTAAGTGTTTGGGTTCAGGGCACATTACTTCTCAATGTCCAAATAAGAGGGTGATGATTATGCGTGACAATGGGGAGATGATGACTGAGAGTGAGGATGATAGTGATGAGGTGCCCGAGTTGGATGATGCTAGTGATGATGATGGAGTGGTATACCCTGTGACAGGTGAGTCTCTTGTTGCCAGGCGTGCTCTTAATGCACACATTAAGGTGGATGATGCAGAGCAACAGAGAGAGAACATTTTCCATACTAGATGCCATGTCAACAATAAGGTATGTAGTATGATCATTGATGGAGGGAGTTGTACTAATGTGGCTAGCACTACTTTGGTTGAGAAATTGAATTTACCAACCTTAAAACACTCTAGACCATACAAATTGCAGTGGTTGAATGATTGTGGAGAGGTTAGGGTGGATAAACAAGTGTTAGTTACTTTTTCTATTGGGAAGTATCAAGATGAGGTGCTTTGTGATGTTGTGCCTATGCATGCGGGCCATATTTTGTTGGGGAGGCCGTGGCAGTATGATAGGAGAGTGACACATGATGGGTTCAAGAACATGTACAGCTTTGAAAAGGAGGGCAAAACAATTAAACTTGCTCCTTTAACTCCAAGCCAGGTCTATGAGGACCAACTGAAATTGAAAAGTGAGGTTGCTCAAAAAAGAAAGAGTGAAAATGAGAGTGATCAGAAGAGAAAGAGTGAAAATGAGAGTGATAAAAAAAGGAAGAGTGAAAAAGAGATTGAGCAAAAAAGAAAGAGTGAGAGTGAATATGAGCATAAAAGAAAGAGTGAAAAAGAAAGTAAAGAGGTGGCTGAGAGTAAAGAAAAAAGAGTGGAGCCACGAGAGAAAAAAGAAAGAGAGTCTTCTGAGAGAAAAGGAAAAGCAAAAGTGAGTTTCTATGCAAGAGAGAGTGAGGTTAAGAGGGCTTTCTTCGCAGATCGCCCTATGATTTTTCTTGTCTATAAAGAGTCTTATCTTACTCTTGATGAAACTAATCCGTCTCTTCCTAGTTTGGCTATTTCTTTGTTGCAGGAGTTTGAGGATGTATTCCCGGAGGAGATGCCAAATGAGTTGCCACCCATTAGAGGCATTGAGCACCAGATTGATTTTGTGCCCGGGGCTGCTATTCCAAACCGACCAGCCTATAGGAGTAATCCAGAGGAGACAAAGGAGCTTCAGAGGCAAGTTGAGGATTTGATGAGCAAGGGGTACGTGAGGGAGAGCATGAGCCCTTGTGCAGTACCAGTGCTACTAGTGCCAAAGAAGGATGGGACGTGGAGGATGTGCATTGATTGCAGGGCGGTCAACAATATCACGGTAAAGTATCGCCATCTCATTCCTAGATTGGATGATATGCTTGATGAATTGCATGGCTCATGTATTTTCAGTAAAATTGATCTTAAAAGTGGGTACCATCAAATTAGAATGAAAGAGGGTGATGAATGGAAAACTGCTTTTAAGACTAAGTATGGGCTTTATGAATGGTTGGTTATGCCATTTGGACTTACAAATGCGCCCAGTACTTTCATGAGATTAATGAATCATGTCCTACGTGCATTCATAGGCAAGTTTGTGGTTGTGTACTTTGATGATATCTTAGTGTACAACAAGAACTTAAATGAACATATTGAGCATTTGAGATATGTGTTTGATGTGTTGAGATGTGAAAAGTTGTATGCTAATTTCAAGAAATGTGCCTTTTGCATGGAAAAAGTTGTTTTTCTTGGTTACGTTGTTAGTACAAAGGATATTGAGGTGGATGAAGAGAAAGTCAAGGCCATCAAGGAGTGGCCAACGCCAAAAAGCATCACTGAGGTAAGAAGCTTTCATGGGTTAGCTAGCTTTTATCGGCGTTTTGTTAAAGACTTCAGCACCATTGCTGCACCACTCACTGAGGTAATTAAAAAGAATGTTAGGTTTCATTGGGGGGCTAATCAAGAGAAAGCTTTTGCCACTATTAAAGAAAGGTTGTGCTCTACACCTGTGTTAGCATTACCTGATTTTAACAAAACTTTTGAGATTGAATGTGATGCCTCAGGAATAGGGATTGGAGCCGTTTTGATGCAGGATAGGCAGCCCATAGCCTTCTTCAGTGAAAAGTTAAGTGGGGCATCCCTGAAGTACCCTACTTATGACAAAGAGCTTTATGCTCTTGTTCGTGCATTAGAGACTTGGCAGCACTACCTATGGCCAAGAGAATTTGTGATCCATACCGATCGTGAATCATTGAAGCATCTCAAGGGTCAAGGTAAGTTGAATAAAAGGCATGTTAGATGGATGGAATACATTGAGACCTTTCCCTATGTCATCCGTTACAAGCAAGGTAAGGAGAACATTGTTGCTGATGCTCTATCCCGGAGGTATGTACTTTTTACTTCTATGAGTGCCAAAATGCTTGGGTTTGAATGTGAAAGACATGTATGCCGATGATGCTGATTTTTCAAATGTGTATGTGGCATGTGATAAGGCGGCATTTGGTAAGTTTTACAAGCATGATGGTTATTTGTTTAAAGAAAGCAAACTTTGTCTGCCAAATTGTTCTATGCGTGAGTTATTGGTGCGTGAGGCACATGGTGGGGGATTAATGGGACACTTTGGTGTCAAGAAAACTTTAGACATTTTGCATGAACATT
This sequence comes from Juglans regia, assembly GCF_001411555.2. Lineage (NCBI taxonomy): Eukaryota > Viridiplantae > Streptophyta > Magnoliopsida > Fagales > Juglandaceae > Juglans > Juglans regia. The sequence goes on along the minus strand of NC_049910.1, from coordinate 21,401,305 downwards.
TCTTTTGGCCTAAGATGAAGAGAGATGTTAACCGTATTTGTGGAAGGTGCATTACATGTAGAAAGGCCAAATCTAAGGTTTTGCCACATGGGTTGTATACACCCTTACCCGTTCCTAGTGAGCCATGGGTAGACATATCTATGGACTTTGTTTTGGGGCTGCCTAGGACCAAAAGGGGTAGAGATTCTATTTTTGTTGTTGTAGATAGATTCAGTAAGATGGCACATTTCATTCCATGCCATAAAACAGATGATGCAACAAACATAGCTGACTTGTTTTTCTGGGAGATAGTGCGACTCCATGGTGTACCTAGGAGTATTGTTTCTGATAGGGATGTTAAATTCCTTAGCTACTTTTGGAAGGTGTTGTGGGGGAAATTGGGTACTAAGCTCTTATTTTCCACTACTTGTCATCGACAGACTGATGGTCAGACTGAAGTAGTTAATAGGACTTTAACTCAGCTTTTACGCATTTTTGTTCATAAGAATTTAAAAACTTGGGAGGATTGTTTGCCATTTATAGAGTTTGCATATAATAGGACGATGCATACTACTACTTCATACTCTCCTTTTGAAATTGTTTATGGATTTAATCCACTTACTCCTTTGGATTTGATGCCTTTACCTGTTGATGACAGGAGTAGTTTGGATGGACAAAAGAAGGCGAAGTTGGTGAAGTCACTTCATGAGAAGGTACGGCTTCAAATTGCCCAAAAGAATGAAAGGGTTGCTTCCCAAGCCAATAAAGGACGAAGGCGTGTCATCTTTGAACTAGGAGATTGGGTTTGGGTTCACATGCGCAAAGAAAGATTCTCAGCCCATAGAAGGACTAAGTTGCATCCTCGAGGAGATGGACCTTTCCAAATTCTTGAGAAAATAAATGACAATGCATATAAAGTGGATCTTCCAAGTGAGTATAAAGTTTCTGCAACTTTCAATGTTTCTGATCTTTCTCCTTTTGATGTAGGTGAAGATTCGAGGTCGAATCCTTTTGAGGAGAGGGGGAATGATAGGAACCAAGGTGGGCCTACTCTTAAAGATCCTTTGCAAGTTCCAGATGGGCCAATTACAAGATCAAGGGCCAAGAAGATCAAGGAAGCAATGCAAGGATTGGTGCAATCCACTTGGGATGAAGCCAGCAAGAGCCCAACACTGAAGATGGGTCTGAAAGAAGAAGAACCAGCTTTGATCCACTTTATTCAAGCTGTGGAAGACATGACTTAGAGATATGGCCTATTGTTATTGGAGGCTTCCAATTTGGTTAAATAATTTATTTTATTAGTTTAGAATAAGTGGGCTTGAAGATGCTTGGCTCACATGTCTTATTTCTTTTAAACTATGTTTTTGGGAAGGCCTTGTATTTTGGCCAAGGGCTTATTTGGAAAGTTACATTTTAGGAACTAGGGTTTCATCAATTTATTGTAGGGGTTACTGTAGCCGCGCGTACTGTAGCCGGTACTGTTCATCAAGGGTAATTTTGGGTAAAAGGGGCATTATTTTGGCTAGGGTTTTGATTAGGTTTGGCTTTAAAAACTCTTTGTAGCCTCATTTTAGAGTTAGACAATATTGAATTTTATTTGTGAGTTGAGTTTTCTCCTCTTGTTCTTGATTGAACTCTTGAACTTATCAAAGGTAAATCACAACCTTTGTGGCGTTCCTCCCTTGTAATCTGGGTTCTTGAGACGGGTTCTTCAACGGGTCTAGATTTTAATATAATCTAGGTTCTTGAAACGGGTTCTCATCGGGTCTAGATTCTCCATCCTTGACTTGATTTTTAGCTTTCTTGGAGAGTTTTCAAAATGATTGTGGGTTCAAGAGAATTCATTCCCACGGGTTCATATCATTTCCTAACACTAGTTGTGGATGTTTATGCTTGTAAGAGACATTGTATAGCTGCTCAGTTAATATAGTACTTAATTGCCTTCCATTAATGCACCAGATGCCAGTGTATTATGAGTTTAAAGGGGCTGATGTACTGCTGTAGGGGTTGATCATGTAGTGCTCATGTATTAGATGGATGATTGAATTTATATATATATGCTATTACGGTTACAAGTATTTGGATTTTGTCTATTATTTGGTTAATCATATGATGTATAGTAGTATTTGGTAATATTGTAAGTGAGTTGGAGCAAGATATTAGGTACCCAAAAAAAAAATGACTGTTTTTGCACGCTATCCTGGTAGCAGGAATAATCTAGCATTTGCGGCGATTTTTATTTCGCCAATAATAGTCCTGACAATCGTAAAACTATTTGCGGTGATTTTATAATCGCTACTAATATCCTTTTTGAGGTGAACTATATTCGCTGCAAAAAAACTTAAACAAATAATATATCATTAGCGGCGAACTTAAATCGCCGCAAACCTATAATGCATCGATATTAATCGACGAGAAAAAGCATACTATTTGCGGCGACATATTTCTTATTTACGACAACATGAAATCGTGGCAAATGGTTTTTCCCAGCGAATTTATGCAGAGTTTGTAGTCTTATTTGCAGCGATTTATTACATTTCTATCAGCGAAAAAAATCACTGCAACTAATGTTTTACGCAGCGAATTTTATAGATCGCCAGCATAACTTATAATTGAGTAGAGAATTGCGACTAACATTCAGCGCGTCAATAATCTCTGGAAAAGAGTATTTACAACGATTTTACTGGTTATTGGCGACTAAAGCTTACGCCGGAAGAGGCGACTTTTCTTGTAGTGCGTGAAATAGCAATGCTTGAAAAAATGGAAGTGGGTTTGAGTCGTGTATTGTGTAGTTAATAAAAAGATATTAAGACCACATATAGTTCAATTCAAATATTTATAATAGTTTTAAATATTAAATCATTGAGTATCTCAAATAAGAGTGCAACTTATGTATTTAACCTTGTGCTAATTTAGAGATGTTATTATTCTTCATCCTTTTAACCGTCATTCTTACATGAGTGGATGATAGGAGAATGATATTTGGAGAATGAAAAAGAAAATTTAGGAAAAAAAATAAATAAAAATAAAGTAATAATATTTTATTATTATTTGGCTCAAAGATGCATAATTCAATGTGAGAGTTTTTTTTGATATGCAAAATCAATCTCCAAAAGATATGATTTTGCATTTGCATATAGAGAAACCAATGTTAGTACTCTAGAGATGTTTTATGCATTATCATAAATTAATATACAAACAAGTCATTCCTCCTATTTTTTTTCTCTTTAACAAAAAAAAGTAAACATTTCCATATGACATCTTTCCATTTTTCTATCATTCGTACCAAACACAAAGATAAAAGAGTTAATATATGTTCAATTTTATCATATTTTTATAGAGAACAAAAATTCACAAACAATAAAAAAGCAAAATTTTTAATATGTTCAAATCAGTCCAGATCAGCCGGAATAGATCATAGTCAATTGATTGAACCAAATACGTGAGCAATAAAAAAAAATGCTAAAATTGATTCAATTTCTAATGAATCGACTTTGAGAGTATTATAACATAAAGAAGGGTATATATTCATGAGAGATATAAAGATACTGCTGATCATGTTATAATGGTGTATTAACATTAAGGTAAAGATGAACACATTTGGCTGTAAAAAGCTAAAACCATACCAAGATATATGCACCATTGCATGTCCATATGTCTTCTTCAATGTACATTTTATCCTGCTTATGATGACATGAAAGTCACGTTCATTCATCCAGCAACATATACACAAAGTAAGATAAAACAGCTTCTGGATACATATATGATAAAAAATTGATAAAAGTTCAAACATGCAACTTACTAAATTCAAACTTTGAACCCATGAATATCAATAGGATGATAGAGTTTTAGTAAATATTAGAAACCTTGTCCAAGAGAGTAAGAGAGCATTCTCATGTTCAAGTGGGTTTATATCCAAAAATTCAATACTCATTGAAATGGAAAATCTAAGATCATATATTGCATTTGCCCATATCATCATTCGAATTTGAGTTAGTATCATCGTCAAGATCAAGGTCTTCTACATTACCATCATTGTGGTCACTTATGTTATCAATCCCAATTCCTTATCAAAGTTGTCATGGTCAATAAAGGCCTCTTGGTCACTTTGTTCGGATGTCACATGTTGTAATATGGTTGATGAGTCAACAAGCAATAGTTCTTCATCTACTCGATACAATGGATTTAGTAAGTCTAGGTCATTGTAATTAGCATACACATTGTTTTTTAGATCAGTTTCATCCTCTTGATAAGCGTCACTATTAGAGGATTCCGCATCAGCACTTTAAACGGAGGGAATTGGGGGAATGTTGTATACATTCCTATCAGTTATCTTATGTACCACATGCAAACTACTTACTAGACTAATCTTTAAGTATAATACTTGTTGGGCTTGGCATGCAAGGGCAAAAGGCTCATCTATCCCTCTTTTCATATTGCCGATGTCCCACCAATTACATTGAAACAAATATACTTTACGCCAACTCATATAACGTAATTCTAAAATATCATTCAACACACCATAGAAGTCAGTTGACTTTGATTGATGTTCTCCATGAACAATCACCCCACTGTTTTGTGTTCGATGATGTCTCATGCTCTTTTTTGTAAAACTTAATTTCACTCATTATGCATCCATTGTACAATGCAACCCGTGGGTCAGGACCACATGCTAGTACATAGATTTCATCATTAACTTGGGCTGGATTCATCGAATGTAACTCTTAAAACTAATGTCATGCCACAATCAAATACAATTACATTATAATTAACTTAAATATACATTCCTATTGGAATTTAATTGAGCATGCACACACAATTCGGTACATGAAAAACATTATATATAACTACATATATAATGATAACATGTTTCTCCTTAACCACCCTAGAAATTGAGCCTAGTGCCTTCTTGTTTGGTATTGTTATAATGATCACTACAAAATAGTGTTATTTTTTGCACTGGAAATGGATTGAATAGGTAATAAAGTAACTAAAAAGATTGTTTACTTGCTCTAGGCAATACTCAATCTCGGTACAATTATTAAGCACATACCAATAGGCCCTTGCAAAGAGTGTTTCTTTTCATTTGTGAGTGTTAGATGACCTTAATGGACACACCTTTTATGAGAATACGAACTTTAGAAGATGGTTGTGGAAGGTCTGAGTTTTTTTCCTTTCAATTATATGTTTGGTCTCAATGTCATATAAATACACAGAGCAAAACGTCAAGCACTCAACATGAACATATGCTTCATCAATTGAGCCTCTCAGGACAGGCTTTGTTTAAGATGTAATGCTTGAGCTTGTCCAAATACATTTCAAAAGGATACATCTACCTATATTGCTCTGGTCTTGCAAATAATGCCTCATTCGATAAATGAATTGTGAGGCGCACCATTATTTAAAAAAAGGCAGGTGGGAATATCATTTCAAGTTTACAGAGGATGATAGAAATATTTGTCGGAAGTCGTTTCAACAATTCTAAGGTCAATGCCTGTGCACACAATTCTTTGAAAAATATACTTAACTCAGTCAAAGCTAAGCGTATGTCGGCTTGATGATCACCATCATGCTGTAAATGTAATTATTCCCTTTGTTCAAGATGGCCAAATCCCTATGTGCATTTGAGATATCCTTTCTTTTCCTTCAATATTTATCAATGTTCATAATACAGTATCACATATGTTTTTCTCAATACGTTCAGCTTATGTCTCAATTCCAAGTCTGGCTAGTACGAAAGCTAAAATGAATATGCTTTTTTTTTTCGTGCAATTTAATTCATTCGATTTCGGTTTCCTCTTCTTTGAACCCTTTGCCAAATTGAACATTAGGGGCCATGCGTAATTGTTCGAGTATAAGTTGGTTAGTGAGTTTTATAGGTTGGACACAATAGTCTTCTTTATCGTCAAAAATACTTTTGTTCTTTCTCTAACTGTGCTCTGGCACCAACCACTAACGATGGCCCGTATAACAATGCTTATGCCTATAGACCAATCTTCATGCTCCACCCAGAAAGATTAACATATACAAGGAAGTCATTAATAGTCCAGAGTAATACCGGATGTAATCGAAACATCTGTACACTAAATGCATCATATGTATTAATATAATATTCCCATAATTCTCTTTCAATTTTCATCCACTAAAGGATTAAAAAAAACACATAAATATCATTTTCTGGTGATTTGGAATCAAGAATTATCAATGACATCATGAAGCATGGATCTTTCATACTTCCAAGGGGACAAGTTGTAAGACACAAGTATTACTGACCATATGTTGTAGGGTTTGTTCATGTTATTCAACAGGTTGAACCTGTTGCTTGCTTGCCCAAGTTTCACATTACGAGCATTTTTGGAAAACCAACTATATTTGTTATAAAAAAGTTTTCTAGAACCTAGAATTTGCCAGATGCCTCATACAACTCGGATCATCAACACATTCTTTGTTCTATCTGATGGATTATGCTGTCTTCTTTGACATAAATAGTCTCTGCAACTTTGTCTTTTGAGGGAAATAATGCATCACTTCTTGAGATCCACTTGGATATATTTCATTTAGGGCACTCATCTTTGTTGACAGTATCCTTCTTCTAGAACAAGACACAATCATTTGGACATACATATATCTTGATGTAACTAAAACCCAATCCATGCTCCAAGCGGCGAGCCTCATTATATGAGTAAGGACATAAGGAAATGCAGCTTTCAATAGCTTTATTGATATGAACCCGCGGGAATGAAATCCCTTGAACCCACAGTCAATTTGAAAACTTCCCAAAAAAGCCAAAATCAAGTCTATGGATGGAGAATCTAGACCCGATGAGAACTTGTTTCAAGAACCTAGATTATATTAAAATCTAGACCCGTTGAAGAACCCGTCTCAAGAACCCAGATTACAAAGGAGGAACGCCACAAAGGTTGTGATTTACCTTTGATAAGTTCAAAAGTTCAATTAAGAAAAAGAGGAGTAAAACTCAACTCACAATGAATAAATTCATCAAATTTCATAAACTTCATAATCTGATTAGAATGAGGCTACATAGAGTATTTAAAGCAAAACCTAATGAAACCCTAGCCAAAATAAACCCCCATCTTCCAAAAGTGCCCCTGGATGAACAGTGC
>NC_049910.1:21327884-21394102 GCF_001411555.2 Juglans regia | reverse complement strand
AAGAAGCAGCGATTAGAAATCTACAAGATAGGAGGGATAGGAGGCGACGTGAGCATAAAGTTGAAAATCAGTATGAGAATGAAGGAGATAGTGAGGAAGAGGAAGATTTAGCATCTGACGTTGGGTCGGGTAGAAATAGAGGAGTTAGGCATGAAAGAGGACTTGAGGGGAATCTAAGGGGTCGGGATGGTGTAGATAGGGACCTTGGTAGCATCAAAATGAAAATACCATCTTTCCAAGGTAGAACTGGCCCTGAGGTTTATCTAGAGTGGGAGAAAAAAATAGAGTTGGTGTTTGATTGCCATAATTACTCTGAGGAGAAGAAAGTGAAGTTGGTGGTAATTGAGTTCACTGATTATGCTATTATTTGGTGGGATCAATTAGTGATCAATAGGAGAAGGAATTATGAGAGGCCTATAGAGACATGGGGAGAGTTGAAAGCTCTCATGAGGCGGAGATTTGTTCCTAGCCATTACTATAGAGACCTTTTCAAGAAATTACAAAATCTTACACAGGGGTCTAGGAGTGTGGAGGATTACCATAAGGAGATGGAGGTGGCGATGATTCGGGCTAATGTAGAGGAGGACCGAGAGGCCACCATGGCTAGATTTTTGAGTGGGTTGAATAGGGACATAGCCAATGTAATTGAATTGTAGCATTATGTGGAGATAGAGGACATGGTGCACATGGCTATGAAGGTGGAGAGGCAATTAAAGAGAAAAGGGACAGCAAGGTACACTACGGTTTCTAGCACTACTTGGAAATCAAAATGGGATAGGAATGATCCAGCTGAAGCAAAGAGAAAGACCGAACCACCTAAGGGAAAAGATGAGGAAACTAGCAACAAACCCAAGGTAGAATCCCAACCTTCACGGAATAGAGATATCAAATGTTTTAAGTGTTTGGGTTCAGGGCACATTGCTTCTCAATGTCCAAATAGGAGGGTGATGATTATGCGTGACAATGGGGAGGTGATGACTGAGAGTGAGGATGATAGTGATGAGGTGCCCGAGTTGGATGATGCTAGTGATGATGATGGAGTGGTATACCCTGTGACAGGGGAGTCTCTTGTTGCCAGGCGTGCTCTTAATGCACACATTAAGGTGGATGATGCAGAGCAACAGAGAGAGAACATTTTCCATACTAGATGCCATGTCAACAATAAGGTATGTAGTATGATCATTGATGGAGGGAGTTGTACTAATGTAGCTAGCACTACTTTGGTTGAGAAATTGAATTTACCAACCTTAAAACACTCTAGACCATACAAATTGCAGTGGTTGAATGATTGTGGAGAGGTTAGGGTGGATAAACAAGTGTTAGTTACTTTTTCTATTGGGAAGTATCAAGATGAGGTGCTTTGTGATGTTGTGCCTATGCATGCGGGCCATATTTTGTTGGGGAGGCCGTGGCAGTATGATAGGAGAGTGACACATGATGGCTTCAAGAACATGTATAGCTTTGAAAAGGAGGGCAAAACAATTAAACTTGCTCCTTTAACTCCAAGCCAGGTCTATGAGGACCAACTGAAATTGAAAAGTGAGGTTGCTCAAAAAAGAAAGAGTGAAAATGAGAGTGATCAGAAGAGAAAGAGTGAAAATGAGAGTGATCAAAAAAGGAAGAGTGAAAAAGAGATTGAGCAAAAAAGAAAGAGTGAGAGTGAATATGAGCAAAAAAGAAAGAGTGAAAAAGAAAGTAAAGAGGTGGCTGAGAGTAAAGAAAAAAGAGTGGAGCCACGAGAGAAAAAAGAAAGAGAGTCTTCTGAGAGAAAAGGAAAAGCAAAAGTGAGTTTCTATGCAAGAGAGAGTGAGGTTAAGAGGGCTTTCTTCGCAGATCGCCCTATGAATTTTCTTGTCTATAAAGAGTCTTATCTTACTCTTGATGAAACTAATCCGTCTCTTCCTAGTTTGGCTATTTCTTTGTTGCAGGAGTTTGAGGATGTATTCCCGGAGGAGATGCCAAATGAGTTGCCACCCATTAGAGGCATTGAGCACCAGATTGATTTTGTGCCCGGGGCTGCTATTCCAAACCGACCAGCCTATAGGAGTAATCCAGAGGAGACAAAGGAGCTTCAGAGGCAAGTTGAGGATTTGATGAGCAAGGGGGTACGTGAGGGAGAGCATGAGCCCTTGTGCAGTACCAGTGCTACTAGTGCCAAAGAAGGATGGGACGTGGAGGATGTGCATTGATTGCAGGGCGGTCAACAATATCACGGTAAAGTATCGCCATCTCATTCCTAGATTGGATGATATGCTTGATGAATTGCATGGCTCATGTATTTTCAGTAAAATTGATCTTAAAAGTGGGTACCATCAAATTAAAATGAAAGAGGGTGATGAATGGAAAACTGCTTTTAAGACTAAGTATGGGCTTTATGAATGGTTGGTTATGCCATTTGGACTTACAAATGCGCCCAGTACTTTCATGAGATTAATGAATCATGTCCTACGTGCATTCATAGGCAAGTTTGTGGTTGTGTACTTTGATGATATCTTAGTGTACAACAAGAACTTAAATGAACATATTGAGCATTTGAGATATGTGTTTGATGTGTTGAGATGTGAAAAGTTGTATGCTAATTTCAAGAAATGTGCCTTTTGCATGGAAAAAGTTGTTTTTCTTGGTTATGTTGGTAGTACAAAGGGTATTGAGGTGGATGAAGAGAAAGTCAAGGCCATCAAGGAGTGGCCAACGCCAAAAAGCATCACTGAGGTAAGAAGCTTTCATGGGTTAGCTAGCTTTTATCGGCGTTTTGTTAAAGACTTCAGCACCATTGCTGCACCACTCACTGAGGTAATTAAAAAGAATGTTGGGTTTCATTGGGGGGCTAATCAAGAGAAAGCTTTTGCCACTATTAAAGAAAGGTTGTGCTCTACACCTGTGTTAGCATTACCTGATTTTAACAAAGTTTTTGAGATTGAATGTGTTGCCTCAGGAATAGGGATTGGAGCCGTTTTGATGCAAGATAGGCGGCCCATAGCCTTCTTCAGTGAAAAGTTAAGTGGGGCATCCCTGAAGTACCATACTTATGACAAAGAGCTTTATGCTCTTGTTCGTGCATTAGAGACTTGGCAGCACTACCTATGGCCAAGAGAATTTGTGATCCATATCGATCATGAATCATTGAAGCATCTCAAGGGTCAAGGTAAGTTGAATAAAAGGCATGCTAGATGGATGGAATACATTGAGACCTTTCCCTATGTCATCCGTTACAAGCAAGGTAAGGAGAATATTGTTGCTGATGCTCTATCCCGGAGGTATGTACTTCTTACTTCTATGAGTGCCAAAATGCTTGGGTTTGAATACGTGAAAGACATGTATGCCGATAATGCTGATTTTTCAAATGTGTATGTGGCATGTGATAAGGCGGCATTTGGTAAGTTTTACAAGCATGAAAGAAGAGCCCAACAAGAAGCCAGCAAGTGCCCAACACTGAAGATGGGTCTGAAAGAAGAAGAACCAGCTTTGATCCACTTTATTCAAGCTGTGGAAGACATGACTTAGAGATATGGCCTATTGTTATTGGAGGCTTCCAATTTGGTTAAATAATTTATTTTATTAGTTTAGAATAAGTGGGCTTGAAGATGCTTGGCTCACATGTCTTATTTCTTTTAAACTATGTTTTTGGGAAGACCTTGTATTTTGGCCAAGGGCTTATTTGGAAAGTTACATTTTAGGAACTAGGGTTTCATCAATTTATTGTAGGGGTTACTGTAGCCGCGCGTACTGTAGCCGGTACTGTTCATCAAGGGTAATTTTGGGTAAAAGGGGCATTATTTTGGCTAGGGTTTTGATTAGGTTTGGCTTTAAAAACTCTTTGTAGCCTCATTTTAGAGTTAGACAATATTGAATTTTATTTGTGAGTTGAGTTTTCTCCTCTTGTTCTTGATTGAACTCTTGAACTTATCAAAGGTAAATCACAACCTTTGTGACGTTCCTCCCTTGTAATCTGGGTTCTTGAGACGGGTTCTTCAACGGGTCTAGATTTTAATATAATCTAGGTTCTTGAAACGGGTTCTCATCGGGTCTAGATTCTCCATCCTTGACTTGATTTTTAGCTTTCTTGGAGAGTTTTCAAAATGATTGTGGGTTCAAGAGAATTCATTCCCACGGGTTCATATCATTTCCTAACACTAGTTGTGGATGTTTATGCTTGTAAGAGACATTGTATAGCTGCTCAGTTAATATAGTACTTAATTGCCTTCCATTAATGCACCAGATGCCAGTGTATTATGAGTTTAAAGGGGCTGATGTACTGCTGTAGGGGTTGATCATGTAGTGCTCATGTATTAGATGGATGATTGAATTTATATATATATGCTATTACGGTTACAAGTATTTGGATTTTGTCTATTATTTGGTTAATCATATGATGTATAGTAGTATTTGGTAATATTGTAAGTGAGTTGGAGCAAGATATTAGGTACCCAAAAAAAAAATGACTGTTTTTGCACGCTATCCTGGTAGCAGGAATAATCTAGCATTTGCGGCGATTTTTATTTCGCCAATAATAGTCCTGACAATCGTAAAACTATTTGCGGTGATTTTATAATCGCTACTAATATCCTTTTTGAGGTGAACTATATTCGCTGCAAAAAAACTTAAACAAATAATATATCATTAGCGGCGAACTTAAATCGCCGCAAACCTATAATGCATCGATATTAATCGACGAGAAAAAGCATACTATTTGCGGCGACATATTTCTTATTTACGACAACATGAAATCGTGGCAAATGGTTTTTCCCAGCGAATTTATGCAGAGTTTGTAGTCTTATTTGCAGCGATTTATTACATTTCTATCAGCGAAAAAAATCACTGCAACTAATGTTTTACGCAGCGAATTTTATAGATCGCCAGCATAACTTATAATTGAGTAGAGAATTGCGACTAACGTTCAGCGCATCAATAATCTCTGGAAAAGAGTATTTACAACGATTTTACTGGTTATTGGCGACTAAAGCTTACGCCGGAAGAGGCGACTTTTCTTGTAGTGCATGAAATAGCAATGCTTGAAAAAATGGAAGTGGGTTTGAGTCGTGTATTGTGCAGTTAATAAAAAGATATTAAGACCACATATATAGTTCAATTCAAATATTTATAATAGTTTTAAATATTAAATCATTGAGTATCTCAAATAAGAGTGCAACTTATGTATTTAACCTTGTGCTAATTTAGAGATGTTATTCTTCATCCTTTTAACCGTCATTCTTACATGAGTGGATGATAGGAGAATGATATTTGGAGAATGAAAAAGAAAATTTAGGAAAATAAATAAATAAAAATAAAGTAATAATATTTTATTATTATTTGGCTCAAAGATGCATAATTCAATGTGAGAGTTTTTTTTTATATGCAAAATCAATCTCCAAAAGATATGATTTTGCATTTGCATATAGAGAAACCAATGTTAGTACTCTAGAGATGTTTTATGCATTATCATAAATTAATATACAAACAAGTCATTCCTCCTATTTTTTTTCTCTTTAACAAAAAAAAGTAAACATTTCCATATGACATCTTTCCATTTTTCTATCATTCGTACCAAACACAAAGATAAAAGAGTTAATATATGTTCAATTTTATCATATTTTTATAGAGAACAAAAATTCACAAACAATAAAAAAGCAAAATTTTTAATATGTTCAAATCAGTCCAGATCAGCCGGAATAGATCATAGTCAATTGATTGAACCAAATACGTGAGCAATAAAAAAAAATGCTAAAATTGATTCAATTTCTAATGAATCGACTTTGAGAGTATTATAACATAAAGAAGGGTATATATTCATGAGAGATATAAAGATACTGCTGATCATGTTATAATGGTGTATTAACATTAAGGTAAAGATGAACACATTTGGCTGTAAAAAGCTAAAACCATACCAAGATATATGCACCATTGCATGTCCATATGTCTTCTTCAATGTACATTTTATCCTGCTTATGATGACATGAAAGTCACGTTCATTCATCCAGCAACATATACACAAAGTAAGATAAAACAGCTTCTGGATACATATATGATAAAAAATTGATAAAAGTTCAAACATGCAACTTACTAAATTCAAACTTTGAACCCATGAATATCAATAGGATGATAGAGTTTTAGTAAATATTAGAAACCTTGTCCAAGAGAGTAAGAGAGCATTCTCATGTTCAAGTGGGTTTATATCCAAAAATTCAATACTCATCGAAATGGAAAATCTAAGATCATATATTGCATTTGCCCATATCATCATTCGAATTTGAGTTAGTATCATCTTCAAGATCAAGGTCTTCTACATTACCATCATTGTGGTCACTTATGTTATCAATCCCAATTCCTTATCAAAGTTGTCATGGTCAATAAAGGCCTCTTGGTCACTTTGTTCGGATGTCACATGTTGTAATATGGTTGATGAGTCAACAAGCAATAGTTCTTCATCTACTCGATACAAAGGATTTAGTAAGTCTAGGTCATTGTAATTAGCATACACATTGTTTTTTAGATTAGTTTCATCCTCTTGATAAGCGTCACTATTAGAGGATTCCGCATCAGCACTTTAAACGGAGGGAATTGGGGGAATGTTGTATACATTCATATCAGTTATCTTATGTACCACATGCAAACTACTTACTAGACTAATCTTTAAGTATAATACTTGTTGGGCTTGGCATGCAAGGGCAAAAGGCTCATCTATCCCTCTTTTCATATTGCCAATGTCCCACCAATTACATTGAAACAAATATACTTTACGCCAACTCATATAACGTAATTCTAAAATATCATTCAACACACCATAGAAGTCAGTTGACTTTGATTGATGTTCTCCATGAACAATCACCCCACTGTTTTGTGTTCGATGATGTATCTCATGCTCTTTTTTGTAAAACTTAATTTCACTCATTATGCATCCATTGTACAATGCAACCCGTGGGTCAGGACCACATGCTAGTACATAGATTTCATCATTAACTTGGGCTGGATTCATCGAATGTAACTCTTAAAACTAATGTCATGCCACAATCAAATACAATTACATTATAATTAACTTAAACATACATTCCTATTGGAATTTAATTGAGCATGCACACACAATTCGGTACATGAAAAACATTATATATAACTACATATATAATGATAACACGTTTCTCCTTAACCACCCTAGAAATTGAGCCTAGTGCCTTCTTGTTTGGTATTGTTATAATGATCACTACAAAATAGTGTTATTTTTTGCACTGGAAATGGATTGAATAGGTAATAAAGTAACTAAAAAGATTGTTTACTTGCTCTAGGCAATACTCAATCTCGGTACAATTATTAAGCACATACCAATAGGCCCTTGCAAATAGTGTTTCTTTTCATTTGTGAGTGTTAGATGACCTTAATGGACACACCTTTTATGAGAATACGAACTTTAGAAGATGGTTGTGGAAGGTCTGAGTTTTTTTCCTTTCAATTATATGTTTGGTCTCAATGTCATATAAATACACAGAGCAAAACGTCAAGCACTCAACATGAACATATGCTTCATCAATTGAGCCTCTCAGGACATGCTTTGTTTAAGATGTAATGCTTGAGCTTGTCCAAATACATTTCAAAAGGATACATCTACCTATATTGCTCTGGTCTTGCAAATAATGCCTCATTCGATAAATGAATTGTGAGGCGCACCATTATTTAAAAAAAGGCAGGTGGGAATATCATTTCAAGTTTACAGAGGATGATAGAAATATTTGTCGGAAGTCGTTTCAACAATTCTAAGGTCAATGCCTGTGCACACAATTATTTGAAAAATATACTTAACTCAGTCAAAGCTAAGCGTATGTCGGCTTGATGATCACCATCATGCTGTAAATGTAATTACTCCCTTTGTTCAAGATGGCCAAATCCCTATGTGCATTTGAGATATCCTTTCTTTTCCTTCAATATTTATCAATGTTCATAATACAGTCAAGTCTGGCTAGTACGAAAGCTAAAATGAATATGCTTTTTTTTTCGTGCAATTTAATTCATTCGATTTCGGTTTCCTCTTCTTTGAACCCTTTGCCAAATTGAACATTAGGGGCCATGCGTAATTGTTCGAGTATAGGTTGGTTAGTGAGTTTTATAGGTTGGACACAATAGTCTTCTTTATCGTCAAAAGTACTTTTGTTCTTTCTCTAACTGTGCTCTGGCACCAACCACTAACGATGGCCCGTATAACAATGCTTATATGCCTATAGACCAATCTTCATGCTCCACCCAGAAAGATTAACATATACAAGGAAGTCATTAATAGTCCAGAGTAATACCGGATGTAATCGAAACATCTGTACACTAAATGCATCATATGTATTAATATAATATTCCCATAATTCTCTTTCAATTTTCATCCACTAAAGGATTAAAAAAAACACATAAATATCATTTTCTGGTGATTTGGAATCAAGAATTATCAATGACATCATGAAGCATGGATCTTGCATACTTCCAAGGGGACAAGTTGTAAGACACAAGTATTACTGACCATATGTTGTAGGGTTTGTTCATGTTATTGAACAGGTTGAACCTGTTGCTTGCTTGCCCAAGTTTCACATTACGAGCATTTTTGGAAAACCAACTATATTTGTTATAAAAAAGTTTTCTAGAACCTAGAATTTGCCAGATGCCTCATACAACTCGGATCATCAACACATTCTTTGTTCTATCTGATGGATTATGCTGTCTTCTTTGACATAAATAGTCTCTGCAACCTTGTCTTTAGAGGGAAATAATGCATCACTTCTTGAGATCCACTTGGATATGTTTCATTTAGGGCACTCATCTTTGTTGACAGTATCCTTCTAGAACAAGACACAATCATTTGGACATACATGTATCTTGATGTAACTAAAACCCAATCCATGCTCCAAGCGGCGAGCCTCATTATATGAGTAAGGACATAAGGAAATGCAGCTTTCAATAGCTTTATAACTATGTTAAAGGACTTCACGCTCTAACCACCAATTATCTTGATGTGAAGCAATTTCACTATAAGTAATAGTTTTGAGAAATTTGCACATGATGGATAGAGTGGACGTTGTGCATCACCCAACAACGCTTTAAAGGTTTAGTGTTTTGGGTCACAAAAGTTGTGTTTTTCATTACCACCAGAATTTAAACTAGTTTTCTAACACAAAGGATCCCACTCGGATGCCATCTAACATCTCATCTGCATCATCAATGTAGTTACCAAAATCAGATCCATTATCTCCATCGTTTGAAAGAGTGGCATTAAAAGATTCTTCCTTCCCATGAAATATCTATTATGTGTAATTAGTATCAATCCATTTGATCATGAACAAATGATCCTCCAGACATTATCGGATGGAAAAAATTATTACCTACCATCTTTGACATGAACACCTAATGGCATCACTCCCAAGGCATTGACTTGAGCCATGGATATGAAATGATTTAACTCCTTTAATTAGCATATTTGTTGGACCACAATCTGTTTTCAATATGCATCAAGGCGTTATCCATCTAAACCTTGGTAAAAAATAATACAGAAGTACTAAACCTAGCATAAAAAAGACTTTTGAGAGAAAAGAAAAACATAATATTGATGGTTATTCATAATAGAAAATAACATAGGGTCATTGACCGGGCTCACCAAGATATGAGAATTTGGTCAACTTAGAGATAGAAAAAAGTGGGTAAGACCATAATGATAATTGAAGTTCTCGAGTTTCATATAGATTGCTATATTCCAAGACTCTTGTTATTTCATTAAGTAGGGTATCGTTGCTTGTCTATGTTTAGTCACATGATTTTAATATCAAAATATCATCTTATTCACTCCCATGTTCATTAGTGGGTGGTATGAAGTACAAAAAGTACTGGTGTGATGGGACAGTTTGTCACACTCCATGGGATCATCTCTTTACCAAACCCTAAATCAAGAAGGCAGACAATAGTTCAAATGATTGAAGAAATAATATCAAAGCCTACAATATCATCATTGATGGACCAAGTGCCTATTCAATAGAAAAAGTGGCTATAAATAGAACATGTTAACTCTGCAAAGCTATTATTAATCAGGCACCCATTAAATTGGGGGTAAACTGAGTTATTGTACTTGCAACTGCGAAATGAAGGTGATAGATCAATATGCTACTACAGGACATAAATGAATCATCCAAGCATATGCAACATTGAAGAGGGGAAAAAAAAAAAAATAAACATGCACACTATCTCATAATCATTTCTTGGATGTGCCATGGATAGAAAAATGTATTATACCTTTATTACATGTAGAATTTATAAAGAACAAGAGCAGCTCGTTAAAAGAATATACATGTTTATCAAATGATGTCGAATGGTTGATATGAGATGGAAATCATATAGCATGTGCTGAGATAATAGAGTTTTTATTTTTATGATTTATCAAAAGTAAACACCATCATAGAGAATTAGGTAATAGAAGAAAAAAAATATAAAAACAATAGTACAAAACACTGTAATGTCATGACCCAATGCATGAGATTCTATACTTTCCACATGAACTGCCATCAGTCGTACTTAATAAATGCATGGAAAGATAAACCCAAGGAAAACTAAGGGGTCAAGATTAAGTTCTCCAACGTTGTAAATAAATGGAAAAATAAAACCAAGGCAAACCAAAATAGGACGCATAAGAAACATATACAAATATCTCGATTATGGTAATTAATCAGACCAAACAAAATGTAGACTAAAGTGGCACGTAGAATTACGAGCACACGAAAACTTATAGCATCAAATCTATATGTGAAACATGCATTCGGATACACTTTTGAATGCTTTGGTAATGATTTGCAAAGTTCACAGCCTAGGTACAACAATATCATAAGTTATATGGGGATCCCTATAGGTAAGCTCATCTTCATATCAATGCAGGGCCAATACAGTTCACATAAGGCTATTGGAATAATTATATATTCTTTCTCTAAGAGAAGAAAGCACATCTAAACACTTGTATTGCCCATCTATATAAGTTATAAGTAATGGTATTAAGGCCACAAAACGAAAAGGAAAGTTATTATTTACAGTTTCTGAGGTATGAATCCATTTACTCATGAACAATAAGAAACTATCTCAATGTTATCTTCTTTTCTTACTATAATATAAATAAAATTTTTATTTATTAGTAAACTAATTAGAAGGTGTCAATTGCAATCTCATTTTCTACCATATTATTTTGGGAGGAAGAGTAATTGACAAATAGAGTTCGTGAAGAAAAAAAAAAATCTCAAAGTAAGACACACATAATGCTTACTAGTTTGATTTATTCTTGGAATATTTTTTTCTTGTTCTTGTTTTTCTCCTGTCCTCACCGTGCCTACCTACTAGGGACTACAACTAAACATTGATACAGTGGATCCATTCAGAACTGATTGAACCCAACTTGCAAATCATCAATTTAACACCATATTCAGAATCTGGAATTCTCCGCTATTGGGATTTTGGGAGCCCTTTTTTATATTTTATATATTCTCAACCAAGAAAACAAAGACTATATTCATTCATTACAAACAAGGCGCCCTTTTGATCTATTGTATTTGCGTTGACACTATAGAGAGAGAGAGAAAGGAAAGAACAAAAAAAATAGAGAAAAGAAAACAACACAAGTACTTTACCAATCCAAGTATAATGCGGGAATCCAAGTATTAGCACGTAGTTTTGGCATTAGTTAACAACTTCAAATTGTGTATTCATATATGATGGGATATACAAAACTCAAGCATATAAATAGAGAAATATAAGAAAAGCTAGAGTTTTTCCCGCATATGGTCAAGGCTAGTAGAGGCATGCAGCACCGTTTGGGTTTGATGCAGCAAAGCGGTGGCAGTGAGTACGAGAGGTAGAATAGCGGCACAGAGATAGATAGGGATGCTTAACATATGGGACTTTCTTAAAAGTGGATGAGACTTTGGGCTATACTATCAACCTATCTGCACTTTCAAAATGGGGATTGAGAGAGTTAGGAGGCAGATTTTTCATAAATGTGAGAATTAAGATGGTTTAGGTTTAATTTATAAAAGACATTAATTTCGACAACGAGAAATCACCTCAAAAGAAATATTAATATTTTTCACAAAATAAATTACCCACGATATATAGTTGTCGATAAGAGGAGTATTTTAATTGGGATGAGGATAAATCTCAGCAAAAAGAAAGATGTTGTCACAAAGTGCAACACTTTCCTCACTGAGAAATGTTGTGTCAACACTACAATGGTAAAAACCATTTATTGCTACGACTTTTACGTCGCCATCAAAATTGCATTAATTCTTTTTCAGAGGCATGCTTCTTGTGGGTTGACTTATGAGCCGCCGGAAAAGTAGTGGCCGCAAAAGGTGTTGTAGTGTCATGTTGAAATGTAATCAAGTCAATAATGATAGTTGTCTTGTTGGGAAAAACGTCAGGACATTTTGCAAGTGATGGTTATTACCATCTGGGCAAGGATGAAATTAGTCTGGATGTTGTCGTTGAAGTAATAGTTGCATGTCGTGCACAACATAAAGAAAACGCGGTATGATCTTATGAAACATGACAAGTCCTTACCATTCGGATATTGCTAATTTTTGTTGGACGTTGGCCAAAATCCTTACCCATAAATAGATCCCGAGTCACAAGGCAAACATGCCCATTCTTCTCTCTCTTTGTTACACTATTTAGATCCTTGTTAAAGTGGAGTTTGACTGTTCCACAAGAGTCTTAGGGTTTGATATTATGAGAGTAGGTGCCAATAAGCCAACAATAGAATGACAAGTGGCATATTGGAGACTTGCCACATCGAAGGACTTGGTAACTTGGTTAAAATACTAGATAGATTTGAAAAAGGTCAAGAGTTGGTTTAATAATGACCCAAGCCTATTAAGATTAGAGGGTAAGGATGAACCCATGATTTTAGGCCAATTTAGTAAACAAAATATTATAGGCCCAACTTAGTGGATTTAGGACTATGGGCCCAAAGACTCTAAACTAATGGCCCAATTTAGAAATTACCCAAAACTAGGACACAACTTAGTGAAATATTGAGGCCAAGAAAAGGCCCAATAAAATCTGAATATGGGGCCCAAGGAAAGGTCCATTTCAAGGTCAAAACAAAAGACTTGAACATATGGCCAAATGGGATTTCAACACTTTGGAAAAAAGCCTAGTATTTCCTATCACTATTTCTAATGGGACCTACATGCACCATACCATTAGTTTTCTCTCTCCTAAAATCCATCCCACATGCTCCTAGGGTTTGTTTTTCAACCATGGTTGTTTTTCAACCATGGTAAGATCTCTAACTTGAGTTTAGGTTATAACTATCTCAAAAACCCTCATCATTTTCATGAATAGAAACTCAAACATCATGACATGTATAGTTTTCTTCATAATTTTTGATCTGCAATTTTTGTCTTTGCCATTTGTTTTGCATCACTATTAGGCAATCCTTGAATGATAGAACAACCCAACCATGTCACTTAAAGAAAAGGCATGTCAATGCCACTAAAACCCACCAGTTAGCACACCAATTGCAAACCGATGCACTCCATTGCAACTGATATGAACCCGCGGGAAAGGAATCCCTTGAACCCACAGTCAATTTGAAAACTTCCCAAGAAAGCCAAAATCAAGTCAAAGGATGGAGAACCTAGACCCGATGAGAACTTGTTTCAAGAACCTAGATTATATTAAAATCTAGACCCGTTGAAGAACCCGTCTCAAGAACCCAGATTACAAAGGAGGAACGCCACAAAGGTTGTGATTTACCTTTGATAAGTTCAAAAGTTCAATTAAGAACAAGAGGAGATAAAACTCAACTCACAATGAGTAACTTCATCAAATTTCATAAACTTCATAATCTGATTAGAATGAGGCTACATAGAGTATTTAAAGCAAAACCTAATGAAACCCTAGCCAAAATAAACCCCCATCTTCCAAAAGTGCCCCTGGATGAACAGTGCCGCGGCTACAGTGCCGTGCTACAGTACTCGGCTACAGTAACCCTAACCCTAGTTCAATAAAATAATAACTTTCCCAACATGCCCTTGCATAGGCTCCCTTAAGTCCTTCTCATAATAAACTCAATTATTCTAAACTAATAAAATAAGTTCTTTAAATGAATTAAATAAGTTGAAACCCTTCAAGAGTCCAAAGCCTTTAAGTCTTGTCGTTGCCCTCTTCCGTAGCTGATCAAATGAATTAAAATTGGATCTTCATCCTTCAAGCCCCATCTTGAATGTTGGGCTCTTGCTAAACTTGTCCCAAATGGATTACATCAATCCTTGCATTTTCTCATTGATCTTCTTGGCCCATCTGGAAGTTGCAAATGATCTTTAAGACTAGACACATCTTGGTTCCCATCAGCAACCTTGGCTCTTCCACAAGTTTTCAAAGGATTTTTTTTGCAATTCATTCAACCCTCATCATATCTCCTAAACCTAGAAAATTTAGACCTAAAATAAGACTAAGAACAGTTCCAAAAATAAATCCAAAAACCCAACTATTCATCTTGAAAATGAGACTTGACCAAACCGAATTGCCCATGACTTTGATAGGTCCCTTATAAATGTAAATGACAACACTCTAGTATATGTCCTCTTCGGGTGATGATTTACCAAAATTATTTGCTGGAATAATTTTTCTCCCTTCATTGATAACCCATGGCTGCTTAAATAGCAGTCCATGTTCATAAAACTGAAAATACAAACTGAAAACAGAGTTGCCGAAAACAGAGGAACCACCTAGAGCCACTACTAGTAGCTGACGCCTAACCAATGAAATAATGAAAATTGACTCCACGTTCTAATGGAAATAGAAATGCAACAACAAAAAGATAACATCAACAGAAAATAGAAACTGACTTCAACGGCACGACCCAGTCCATGCACGCATGCATGCCACTCCATGCACTACGTCCTTACTTCCGTTAGCCTTCACACGTCTAACCTCCTCCCATATACTTGGGATTTGGTTTTAGGCCCCTCCCCAAACGTTGTGGCCTATCAATACTCCCCTCCTCAAGTGGATCCTTGTCCTCAAGGTCCATATTCGGAAACTGCTGTAGCAACGACTGCTTTGTCTCCCACGTGGCCTCTTCTGCTGGTAGACGTTTCCACTAAACCAAGCTTTCTTCTTCAAATTTATTTCCTCATTTGACCCAGCGAGTGTCCAATATTTTTTTTGGTTCTAGAATAATAAGGCCCTCATCGGTGATTGGCGGCATTTCCGTGGATGGTACCACTAGATCTCCCACGAATTTTTTTAGCAGTGAAACGTGGAAGACCGGATGAACTTTGGCTCCTTCCGGCAGCTGAAGCTTGTAAGCAACTGCTCCTATTTTTTTCACGACTGGGTATGGTCCATAAACGCGACTAGCAAGTTTCTGGTGGGCACATTTGAAAATCGATTGCTGACGGTAGGGATGCAACTTGAGAAACACCATATGCCCGATTTCGAAACTCACCTCCCTTCTCTTTTGATCCGCTGATTGTTTCATGCGATTAATGGAAGTGTCCAAATTTGCTTTTAGTTGACGTAGCAGTTCATCTCTGGACACGAGACTCTGGTCTACCTCATGCACCGAAGAGTCACCATTATGGTAATTGGGAAACAGAGGAGGCAAACGACCATATAAGGCTTGGAACGGAGTCATTCCAGTAGACGCATGATATGTCGTATTATACCATAGTTCAGCCCATGGAATGTAGGTGGTCCACTTGCGTGGCCATTGATGAACGAAGCAGCGCAAATATTGTTCGACACATCGATTCACCACTTTTGTCTGTCCGTCGGTTTGCGGATGATAGGCGGAGCTGAGTTTTAACTGAGTACCAGACATATGAAAAAATTCCTTCCAAAATCGACTAATAAAGATGGGATCCCGATCGCTAACAATCGATTTTGGGAGACCATGCAACTTAATAACTCCTTCGACAAATTTTTCAGCCACGCTCTTAGCAGTAAATGGATGAGTGAGAGTTAAGAAATGTGAAAATTTACTTAACCTATCAACGACTACTAAGATTGTATCCTTGCCGTGGGAAGTTGGCAAAACTTCAACGAAGTCGAGAGAAATATCATCCCAGACTTGACATGGAATGGGCAAAGGTTGCAGGAGCCTAGCAGGGGGAAGTGTTTCAGACTTCATTTTCTGGCATACCTCACAATGCTTGACATACTCTTGGATGGTCTGGTGCATTTTCGGCCAATAAAATTGTTGGGCTTAGCCTTTTGCATGTGCGTAAGACGCCTGAGTGCCCTCCAATCTTGGTATTGTGGGCCTCATGCAATAGCTTAGCGCGTAATGACTCGCACGATGGAATGACTACCCTTCCCTTAAAGAACCAAAGTCCTTGACGTTGTGAATAGGGTCCTTCGGTTTGAGCCTTGGCCGTCCGATCAATAGATTGAATATAGCGATCACCTTCGTAAGCATTTTTAATCTCATCCCACAAGGTTACAGCTGCTACGTGTAGATGATGAATTACTGGACTGCTTGGCTTGCGTGATAGAGCATTTGCAGCTGAGTTCTCACGACCTGGACGGTAAATAATTTCATAGTCGTAGCCCATTAATTTGGTTACCCATTTTTGCTGCTCCGGAGTTGCCACACGTTGATCCAGGAAATACTTTAAGTTGTGTTGGTCAGTTTGGATAAAAAATTTCTTTCCCAATAAATAAGCTCGCCATAGGCGAATGGCTTCTATAATGGCAAGCATTTCTTTGGCGTAGGTTGACCATGATTTTTTTGTAACTCCCAGTGCTCGGCTCATAAAGGCAATGGGCTTGCCTTGTTGAGTTAAGATCGCGCCAATCCCCTCGCTTGATGCTTCGGTTTCAATGATGAAAAAATCATTGAAATTAGGCATAGCCAAAGTGGGGGTAGTGGTCATTGCTTGCTTAAGAGCCGAGAAGGTTGTTTCGGCTTCTTCATGCCATCCAAACTTCCCTTTCTTGAGTGGGTTGGTGAGGGGTCAAGCGATGATGCAATAATTTTGAACGAACTTTCTGTAATATCCTGTCAAGCCTAAAAACCCACACAATTCAGAAATATTAGTAGGTCGTGTCCATGCGAGCATGGCTGCAATTTTTTTGTCATCAACCTTCACTCCTTGAGGCATAATGATATGCCCCAGGTATTCCAATTCTTGTTGACCAAAGTCACATTTGCTTATTTTGGCAAAAAAATTATGTTGCCTCAGAATCTCCAAAGTTTGTGCCACATGCACCACATGCTTATCCCACGTTGAACTATTTATGAGAATATCGTCAAAGAAAACCAAAATGAACTTTCGAAGGTGAGGTCGAAATATAGAATTCATGATGGCCTGAAATGTCAAGGGTGCATTACAAAGGCCAAAAGGCATTACGAGGTATTCGTAATGGCCATTATGAGTACGAAAAGCAGTCTTAGCAATATCAGGAGGATTTACTCTTACTTGGTGATAGCCGGCTCGGAGATCCAACTTTGTAAAATATGAGGTGCCATATAATTCATCTAGCATGTCGTCCACTGTTGGAATGGGGAATTGATCCTTGATAGTGGCATTATTGAGTGCGCGGTAGTCCGTGCAAAATCTCCAACTTCCATCCTTTTTCTTTACGAGTAGTACCGGTGAAGAAAATGTACTGGTGCTAGCACGAATATGCCCAGAATCTAGCATATCTTGGACCTACCTTTCGATTTCTTCTTTCTGAAAATGGGCATATCTGTAGGGGTGCACGTTAATCGGTTCGGTGCCCTCTTTGAGTGTAATGCAGTAATCTACCTCGTGCATAGGTGGTACACATGAGGGGTCTTGGAACACATCCTCGTATTCCTGTATAACCCGTTGCAGGTCTTGATGCTTAACTTCATAAAATTCACCCTGTAAGTTATTCTTCGTGGTCGACGAAATGCATACCGCAAACAACGTATGGCCCCTTCAGCATTCTTTTGAGATTTCTTTTAATGTAGCCTCCTGAACAGTTTGTTCGCCCAATCCTTGCAATCTGCGGTCTTGCATATTCTAGTTGAAGTCCATGGTTAATTTCTTCTAGTTACATACCACGGAACCCAACATTTCCAACCATTGAATGCCCAACACTAGATCAAGACCTGATAAGGGCAGAGTGAAAAGGGTGAGGTAAAACTCAGTGCCTTGTAAATTCACCAATACCTCATCAAATCGTCCTTGACATTTTAGCCATTCGCCATTAGCAACTCGAACGATGAACGGTTCCGTTGGCACTACTGGTAAACGCAGCGAGCTTGCCAAGAGATCACTGATGAAGTTGTGCGTGGATCCACTCTCGATCAGCACCATTACTTTGCGGGAGCCCATAGTTGCAATTATACGCATTGTTCTCAGGGCGGTCCATCCCGTCCGTAAATGCGTGGAGCGTGATTTCAGGTTCCAGTTCTGGTTCTTGCACTTCTCCCATGTCTCCCCCTTGGTCAAATTCCACTGTATGTTGATCAGTGATGTCCTTAAAGATCACATTACCAGCACCTACGTAGCCCTCCAAGAGTAATAGCTGAGGTTTTTGGCATTTATGCCCAGCTGTAAATCGTTCATTGCAGTTAAAACAGAGGCCTTGCACTCTTCTCTTATGCATCTCCTCCCATGATAAACTCTTGACTGGAGTTGCCGAGGTAACGAGAGATACCCGATTGGGTTGTGGAAGAGCTAGTGGAGCTCTTGTAGGTCATGGTCGCATGAACCGCCGTTGTCGTGTGAGCTGCTCATCTCTCATTCGTGCTAGATTAATAGCCTCCTTGAGGGATTGCGGTTTGAACATCCAAATCCCATCAGAAATTTCAACCTTCAAGCCACCCATGAACGTTCCCACCAATGCCTTATGCGTCCATCCACGCACCCTGTTGCCCAGCTTCTCAAATTCATGTTGATAATCTCTCAACGTTCCTAGCTGCTTGATCCTTGAGAGTGCTTCATCAAAGTCTTCGCATTCTGATGGTCCAAAGCGAGCCCATAATTCCTCTTCGAATTGTTCCCATGTAATCGCTCGTCCTTCTTCCTGTAACGTTCTTCAAAGCCATTGCCACCACTGGTTGACTTCCCCTTCCAGGTGATAAGAAGCCATGGAAACCTTTTGGTTTTCTGCAGTGCCCTGGTATTCAAAAAATTGTTCCACCCGGTTGAACCACTCTGTCGGGTCTTCTCCAGAGAAGCGTGGAAATTCTAGCTTGGCTGATTTTGACGAAACAATCGGTCTACCTCCATCTTGGTTGTCTCGGTGGTGATGGCCATGATTTGAGGATTCCAGATTAGTGAGCAAAACATTTGAAAGTCGAGTGAGAGCTTCCTCCATCCTCTGTAGTCCTTCCTGAACTGTACCAAGTCCAGACTCCAAGTGCTCGATTCATTCCTTGTTAGTGTCCATAAGTAACCTGGCTCTGATACCAATGATAGGTCCCTTATAAATGTAAATGACAACACTCAAGTATATGTCCTCTTCGGGTGAGGATGTACCACAATTATTTGCTGGAATAATTTTTCTCCTTTCATTAATAACCCACGGCTGCTTAAATAGCAGTCCATGTTCATAAAACTGAAAATACAAACTGAAAACAGAGTTGCCGAAAACAGAGGAACCACCTAGAGCCACTACTAGTAGCTGACGCCTAACCAATGAAATAATGAAAACTGACTCCACGTTCTAACGGAAATAGAAATGCAACAATAGAAAGATAACATCAACAGAAAATAGAAACTGACTTCAACGGCTAAGACCCAGTCCATGCACGCATGCATGCCACTCCATGCACTACATCCTTACTTGCTTTAGCCTTTGCACGTCTAACCTCCTCCCATATACTTGGGATTTGGTTTTAGGCCCCTCCCCGAACGTCGTGGCCTATCAGACTTTTCAAAAATATTTATGCACCAAAACCAGCCACCACTACACGCCTATACCCCTGCCTTTTAGCTCTAAATATCTGCTCCAAAATAACCAATTGCATGCTTGGCCAATCACCTCCCCCATAAGCAGCAAAACCGATTGCTGAAATGGGTGGTGATCATGTGTTCACTTGGCTGAAACCTATGCACATTCAACCCTTTCATTTTCTGCTCAAACTAAACCAAAGAGAAATTATTCCTACCTCCACACACACCTGGAAAAGCTAAATAATAGTATTTACTATTTAGCTAAATAAGCCACAAGGATGGCACAAAAGAGGATAAAACAAATCTGGACAGCTTTGGTGAAGCCAAAACCATTGGCTTTTATTTTGGTTTCTGATGTGATTTCTTTTCTAACTTATGAAATCATTCAACCCCTGCACCTATGGCCTTCACCTAGCTCTTATCCATGAAGTAATAAAGTGGTTTATGTAACTAATCAGCTGTGCAAGAGATGACAAAATCTGAAAATGCAATCAAGCACTCCACCACCCACACACACACACTCCTCCCATTGAGTCCTATAAATATCCCCCTTCATTCCTCACTTCCTCAAGCTTCTCTTTAGTGTTTGTGAGAGAAAAACACTCTTAATGTGTGAAAGGAGTGAAACTGAGTAGTGAGAGTGAAGTCTTTGGACTGAGTGATTTTGGGAAAACCATAAGCCACAGTTTGGTAAGTGATCCTGTCTTATATTTTTGTTGGGTGATAGATTAACATATTAGGCTTTAAATTATGGCATGAGAATGATGATTTGATTGAGTTATATGAAGATTAACTTGAAGAAATGCATTTTGGTTCAGATTTGGAGTTTTGCATGAATAAATTATTTTGGGATGAAATTTAGCCATGAAATGTCTTGATATGATCTTATATGTTTTACTAATGTATTGAATGATTTACCTAAGGTTCATATTTGAGGAAAACAACATGTCATGTTAGGTTTATAAGTCAATGTCTTGTGTTGATCATATAAGCACATTCGGTTTCCACTTTCATGAAGATGTATTTTCCCAAAATTTGTGTTATAAACCTATTATCATCATGTTAGGGGTTTAAATGCATGATTTATTTAGGCCTTAAGTGTTTACATGTTAAAAAGAAGCTAAGAACGTCATGCTTACACCAAGTTTGAAGGTCTCATGACATTTTGGTGCAAATTGATACATGGATGACAATAAGAACCCATGTGACCTAAATTTAACTTGCTAGCATGTCCCTTAAGAACATATGTATTGTTCAATACTTAATAAAATTCGGTTAGTACTTATGCATCCAAAGAGGTTATAGGCTTGAAATCACAAAATGACCACAAATGCATGCCACATGTGGATATAGTTATAGCATAATAGTTGTTTGATTCTTGCAATTATAAGGTCACATATGGATTTAGAACATAAAAAGTATGAGGTTTGTGCAACTTGGTGAAATTTGGGGTCAAAATCAAAGTTTTAAAATTCGTTTCGTTCCGGCCGGAATGGCCTAAATGTTTCATGCCGGAATAGTAATTGGCATAGAATAGGATATTGTTCCGTACTGGCTCAAATTTTGGCTGATTTTGATCCATTCCAACCGTGTTTCGGTATTTCGGCCGGAATGGTAATTTTGGACTGAAATTAAAGTCAATGGCATTTTTGAAAATAAATTAAAAACTTAGGACAAAATGATAATTATGTGAAAAAAGAATAGAAATAGTTAAAATGATGAAGGGTGGATGGTTCAGAGAAGATAAGAGAGTTCCTAGTTCCTACTGACCATGGCTTCAACAATATTGTGCTTTCTTGGTCTCTTGAAGATATTGAAAACGAAAACCTTTACAAGTACCAGGTTTGCTTTAATCCATCATTCTCTTCGCACACATATTACTCGCTCCCCCTACACCGCTCTTTACATAATTTATCATTCACTACTGTGCACCCACTTTCCCTTTTCCACTTTCATGCTGTAAAAATCCCTTTTGAGGAGTCTTTCACCCTTCAAGAATCTGATGTTTTCAAAAATTAAAGAAGTAGAAAATAAAAATAAAATTTATTACTATTTATTTACATGTAGGTCACGATCTAGTCGTGAAAATAAAAAGACTCTAACTCAGGAGGGGAAGAAAGCTTTTTGATATGAACCCGCGGGAAATGAATCCCTTGAACCCACAGTCAATTTGAAAACTTCTCAAGAAAGCCAAAATCAAGTCTATGGATGGAGAATCTAGACCCGATGAGAACTCGTTTCAAGAACCTAGATTATATTAAAATCTAGACCCATTGAAGAACCCGTCTCAAGAACCCAAATTACAAAGGAGGAACGCCACAAAGGTTGTGATTTACCTTTGATAAGTTCAAAAGTTCAATTAAGAACAAGAGGAGTAAAACTCAACTCACAATGAATAAATTCATCAAATTTTATAAACTTCATAATCTGATTAAAATGTGGCCACATAGAGTATTTAAAGCAAAACATAATGAAACCCTAGCCAAAATAAACCCCCCATCTTCCAAAAGTGCCCCTGGATGAACAGTGCCGCGGCTACAGTACGGAGCTACAGTAACTCGCTACAGTAACCCTAACCCTAGTTCAATAAAATAATAACTTTTCCCAATATGCCCTTGCATAGGCATAAACCCAATTATTCTAAGCAAATAAAATAGGTCCATGAAATTAATTAAATAAGTTGAAAGTCTTCAAGTGTCCAAAGCCTATAAGTCATGTTGTTGCCCTTTCCATAGCTTATGAAATGAATCAAAGCATAATCTTCATCGTTTAAGCCCTTGAACTTGTATTTGGCCCATCTGGTACTTGCAACATATCTTTAAGATTAGGCCCACCTTGGTTCCCATCATTCTCCCTCTCCTCAAAAGGATTCGACCTCGAATCTCCACCTGGATCAAAGGAAAAAATGTTAGTAACATTATCATTGATTTCATATGCATTGTCATTAATTTGTTCAAGAATTTGAGAACATCCATCTAAGCTACTCCTGTTGTCAACAGATAAAGATATTAAATCTAAAGAAGTAAATAGATTAAGTCTATAAACAATTTCAAAAGGAGAATATAAAGTGGTAGTATGCATGGTCCTGTTATATGCAAACTCTATAAATCCATCCATAACCACAAAAATAGAATTTCTACTCCTTTCTTTCCTAGGCAGCCCCAAAACAAAGTCCATAGATATGTCTACACATGACTCACTAGGAATAGGTAAGGGCGTATGCAACCCATGTGGCAAAAGTATAAATTTGGCCTTTCTGCATGTAATGCACCTGCCACAAATACAATTGACATCTCTCTTCATCTTAGACCAACATAAATGTTCATACAAAATGTCTAATATTTTCTTGACACCAGAATGACTACTCCAAATATATGCAAACTCAATGAAGGGCAAATGATAGTCCCACAAACGTTCATGCAACACGTCATTGAAAGGCAAATGATATTCCCACAAACGTTCATGCAACACAACAAAAGTCTTCCTTACACCATGGTTACCCAACAAACCACCATGTCCATCGCACACAAGCAACTTACATATAAAACTAGTAGGTACATAAAATCTATTCTTTATAAACAAGTACCAATCTAGTTTATAGAACTTACCAAACGATGATTTCTCACATGTTCCATATACAATAGCAAAGTCATCATCATTAGCATGCAATTCCTTATCATATTCAAGTTTCAACAATTTTGGATCTAAAATGAAGATAAGTACATACCTTCTTGCTAAAGCATCAACCACAAAAGTTTCCATACCTTGTGTGCATTTGAATACATGAGCAAAAGTCTCAATAGAATCCTCCCGCTTAGCACGCATTATAGTCAACAACTTACCTTCTCCCTTTAAGTGTGTCAATGACTCATGTTCTTCCAAGAAAGGTCGGTTAGGAATTGTTGCACCTGGCACAAAATCAATGTAGTGCTCTATCTCCCTAATGGGTGGCAATCCACTAAATACACCACTTGGAAACACGACCTCATATCCCTGCAACAAAGAGACAACAATACTAGGCAAACATACGTCAAGTTCGTTAGGATTAAGACTTGCCTTAGCATAAAAACTCACTTTTCTCTTTGTTTTTCTCTCACTTTCTTCACACTCTCTTTTCTTTCCACTCTCTTTTTCTTTTTCACTCTCTTTTTCCCTTTCACACTCTTTTTTCTTTTCACTCTTTTTTTTTTCTGTCACTCTTTTTTTCTTCATCTTTTTTTTGTACTCTCGACCTCATAATTATTTTTCAACTCATTCTCTCTTTTGCTTGAGGTCTTAGTCTCACCCTCTTCTTTTTTCTCTCATTTTTCTCTTTTTCTCCATTTCGGTCTCACTATTTCTTTTCTTCTCAATCTCACATTCACTCTTGCTTTTCAGCTCAATCTCACTTTCACTTTCACTCTCACCTTCACTCTTGCTTTTCAGCTCATTCTCACTTTCACTCTTCCTTGTTTGCTCAATCTCCTTTTCACTTTTTCTTTTTTGATCACTCTCACTTTTACTCTTTCTTTTTTTATCACTCTCATTTTCACTCTTTCTGTTTTGAGCAACCTTACATTTCAGCTTCAATTGATCCCCATGGACCTGTTTTAGAGTTAAAGGAGCAAGTTTGATTGTTTTTCCATCTTTTTCAAAACTGTACATGTTCCTTAACCCATCATGGATCACCTTCCTATCATACTGCCATGGCTTTCCCAACAAAATATGACTAGCATGCATAGGCACTACATCACAAAGGACCATATCCTGGTATTTTCCAATTGAAAAAGAAACTAGCACTTGCTTATTTACCCTAACCTCCGCACAATCACTCAACCACTGCAACATGTATGGTCTAGGGTGTTTTAAGGTATGTAAATTCAATTTCTCAACTAAAGTAGTGCTAGCCAAATTGATACAACTCCTCAAATTAATGATCATACTACATACCTTGTTGTTGATGTGACATCTAGTATGAAAAATATTCTCGTTCTGCTGCTCTCTGTCAGCCATCTTAATTTGTGTAATGAGTGCACGCTTAGTAACAAGAGAGTCACCATACTCTTCTTTCTCATACCCATTTTCAACAATAGACTCACGTCGCCTCCAATCTCTCCCACCTCGGAGATTTCTAATCGCTGCTTCTTGATGATCCATCTTATCCCTCACTTCACCCAACATAAAGTTTAACCGCTCAAACCGTTGTTGCATCGCTTGCAACACAAAGGATGAGTTATTTGCTCTTCCCCTTAGTGATGAGCTACTCCGATGAGACATTATAAGGTGCTGCACAAAAGAATGTTAGTGGTAAAAAAAGAAAACCTCACACACTCGTGTTTACACTCGAATAATGGCACTCCACTCGTGTTTCACTCTTAATTGGCTTTTTCCCGATAATAGTCTCACACTCACTTGCCTTTTACCTCAAGAGTTTTCCCACTCAAGTTCTTTCAGAACTAATTGAACTCAATGAAGACAAGGCAACCTTGTTTTATCCCAACTAGTAATTAGATCCAGGAAACAAGAACAAGAGAAATATGGAAGGAATAAAAATGACACGAGAAGACAAGATGCCAACTTTAGTGATGTATGCTGCAGCCCCTTTGATGATAAGGTTTAACCAACAAATTTCTTTCTTTCTCTTTTTTTGTAACTATGTAGCAACCTTTGAATATGCTACATTTTCTTTTCCACTTTTTTTTTTTTTTTGGAATTTTCTTTTCTTTTCCTTTCTTTTCTTTTCTTTTCTTTTCTTTTCCTTTCCTGTCTTTTCTTCTCCTTTCTCTTCTTCGCTCAAAAGAAGAGAAGAGAATCAATTGTGAAATACTCAATTGTGAAAATCAAGTAATTGAATTCGAGCAGCACACAAGAATAGACAACGAAATAGAAGAGAATCAATGGAACGGCACTCCAAGCAACTGATCAACTTAGAGATGCAAGAAACCCTAGAATTTTGAAACCCTAGGTGATGCAAATTTCAGCCAAACCCAAAATTCTAAGAATTTCGGCAGCCTACTTTTTGTTTCTATTTTTTTTTTTTGGCAACCCTAGAACAATGAAACCCTAGAATTAAATTAAAGGATGCTAGAATTAAAAGATAGAATCAGACCTGATTGGAAACCTTGCTCTGAATACCAAATGATATGAACCCGCGGGAAAGGAATCCCTTGAACCCACAGTCAATTTGAAAACTTCCCAAGAAAGCCAAAATCAAGTCTATGGATGGAGAATCTAGACCCGATGAGAACTCGTTTCAAGAACCTAGATTATATTAAAATCTAGACCCATTGAAGAACCCGTCTCAAGAACCCAAATTACAAAGGAGGAACGCCACAAAGGTTGTGATTTACTTTTGATAAGTTCAAAAGTTCAATTAAGAACAAGAGGAGTAAAACTCAACTCACAATGAATAAATTCATCAAATTTCATAAACTTCATAATCTGATTAAAATGTGGCCACATAGAGTATTTAAAGCAAAACATAATGAAACCCTAGCCAAAATAAACCCCCATCTTCCAAAAGTGCCCCTGGATGAACAGTGCCGCGGCTACAGTACGGAGCTACAGTAACTCGCTACAGTAACCCTAACCCTAGTTCAATAAAATAATAACTTTCCCAATATGCCCTTGCATAGGCATAAACCCAATTATTCTAAGCAAATAAAATAGGTCCATGAAATTAATTAAATAAGTTGAAAGTCTTCAATTGTCCAAAGCCTATAAGTCATGTTGTTGCCCTTTCCATAGCTTATGAAATGAATCAAAGCATAATCTTCATCGTTTAAGCCCTTGAACTTGTATTTGGCCCATCTGGTACTTGCAACATATCTTTAAGACTAACCCCACCTTGGTTCCCATCACTTTTGCAATAGAATATTGATGCTTATCATTGTTGTTTTACCCATTGTTGTGTTTACCATTGCCATTTTTCTTATTGCCGTGTTTTCCATTGCTTAACATTGTATTGATGTTATTTTAAAATATAGTTTCTATCTATAATTTATCCATATAATGTCTATCTTGAAACGATATACCGAAACATACCGGAACCGAAATATTCCGTTTCAGTGCCTCAACCGAAACTGTCACTGGAACGAAACCTGTTGACTATTCTTCATCAACTCAGAAGTTACCACTCCATTTTTACTCACTCTAGAG
Organism: Juglans regia; assembly: GCF_001411555.2. Taxonomy (NCBI): domain Eukaryota; kingdom Viridiplantae; phylum Streptophyta; class Magnoliopsida; order Fagales; family Juglandaceae; genus Juglans; species Juglans regia. The sequence continues at coordinate 21,367,091 of NC_049910.1, read as the reverse complement.
TGGATAAAGGAGTTCCATAAGGATAAATCCTCATCCTAGCCTTTGGGGTCATCACTAAAATTGAGTTTTCATGTTATGCTTGAGAATATTTTTCATAACATGCATTAGTACGTATGCTTCATGTGAAAATGACAATTTTGTATAACATGCTCAAATGTCATGCAAGCAAGTAGCCATGTACTCAATGTATCATATAACACGATATTTGATACAAAAATGATATTTATATTATGAATGTGACGTTTATCAATAAATCATAAATAAATTATCAAAGTGTAAGTTAGAGACCAACTTACAAACTGTCTTAGTTTGAAAAATTGTAGCAGCTGCAAATAAGGTTATACTAAGTTAGGATTTGAGTTTCTAAGTAAGATTTTCATAATCAAACGGGTTAAAATAAGTATTTACGAAAATACCCCTAAATGTCCAAAATTACCACCTTGGCCCTAATTTTTTACTATTTGCAAATGAGCCTTGAAATTTACCTAACTTCATAAACCACATATTTTCTATGTTCTAAAACCATCATTGCCCTTATAATTTTAAGAATCAAAGTGTAACTATGCTAATTACACCCAACCTGTGGCATGCATTCCATTAATGGCTATATGTGATTTCAACTAATTAACCCCATAGATGCATGTGTACTCGATTTCATCAAGTGCCATCAATAAATACAATCTTAAGGATAAATTAAAAACTTAGTTTCTGGTCATACAAGTTCATCCCAATACTTAAACATGGCTCAAGACCTTAATCACCACTAAATCATCCATTGAGCACACATGATGTTTCTAGCTTTATTCACTAAGAGATGTTCTAAAAATTTAATCAAATCATACATTCTCATTCTTTTTTTTTTTTATAGAAGAGCCGAAGTCACCTGTCCATGAGTGACCCCGTCCCAAATTTTATTAATAACCCTCACTTGTGGTGGAGGAATACCGTGGTTACAGACCGACACCTAGTATTACAAACAATATTACCAGATGTCAAAATTACAAAACAAAATTACAAACCTACTAAAACGGACAAACATTTCACAAGAACAAGACACTAACGATAACGTAATGAAGGCAAACCCAAATTATCCAAACGGATTAAACCACGAAGTACCCTCGGCACCTCCCTAACAAATCTCCACTCTGAATTAAGACCCGACGCATCACTCCGAGCCAACCAATCCGCAACTTTATTTCCCTCTCTATAAACATGACGAACAACGCACACCATAGAATCCATGAGAGCCAACGTATCTTCCCAAAAATCTTCTAAATACCACACACCACACCTTCTCCTATTCCACCACGAAATCACCACTTGCGAATCTAATTCAATTTCCACAAAATTAATCCCCAAATCCTTACATGCCTTGAGTCCCTGAAGAACAGCTAACAACTCCGCTCTATTACTTGTACCGATACCAATAGAATAATTAAAAGCATAAACCGTAAGACCACGATCATTCCTAATGATACCGCCCACCCCTGAACAACCAGGATTATCCAGACTACTCCCATCTGTATTCAATTTAAACCACCCATGAGCTGGCTTTTGCCAAGCCACTAGCTGTAAATGCTTTCTAATAGGAACCAAAACAGGAATATTCAATGACTGTAAAACCTGTGAATCATGTTTGGAACAATTACTAACCTTTTTCATATCTCGAACTACAACTCCCATCCATCTACTAATAGAAAGCCGAACCGAAAAAATAGACTGGAACCTTCCGTCCATACGCGCAGCACAACGTCTAGTCCATAGATGCCAAGTAATAATAGACGGTAAAATCCCCACTATTATTCCCAGTTGAGAATTAAAAGATGCCCTTCGAAACCAAATTTGTACCGTCTCCCTCCAAGTACGACCAATAGGAATACCAAAAATAGATTCATAGAAATGCCATAAAGCCGATGCAAATTCACCTGTAAGTAACACATGATCTTGGTCTTCATAATTACCTTCATCACAACAATCACAACGAGAAACTATCTGGATCCCAATGCGCCGAAGACGATCATCAACACTTAATGCCATGAACCACACCTTCCACATTATGCCATACCCAAGGATGCCACTCCATACTAGATCCTTGAACACGAATATAATCCCAAGCGGATTTGGTCGAAAAATTCCCACTGTCATTCTTCATCCAGATCAATACATCAGATCCTCCCTTACACCCAGCCAAAGCCTCAATAATACTCTCCACCTTATCCTGACCAACCAACGTACTCAAAAACTCCACATCCCAACTATTGGACAACTTACACTCTTTAACTTGCAACATCGGATTACCCACTATATGTAACTCATCAATTAGAGGACCCTCATCTCTCCATTTATCATACCAAAATAAAATATTACCATCTCGAACTCTCCATTTTGCATTATTAAAAACACTCGGAATACTTTTGACAATCATTTTCCAAAACCTCGTACCTTTTCTCATATCAATAAGACACCAACTCGAATTTCCCACATATTTTCCTTTAAAGAAACTAGCCCACAGAGATTCTCCTTTCAAAAGATTCCAAGCAAACCTCATGTGCAAAGCTCTTTGAATATCCCCCAAATTCCGCAAACCAAGACCACCCTCCTCTATTGGCTTACAAATATTCTCCCAAGCCACCCACTTTTTTTTTCCTTTACCATTAATCTCACCCCAAAAAAATGTGCTCAACAGTCGATTTAGAACTTTAATAATAGATTGAGGAACCTGTAATACTGCAAAAATATGTAAAGCCATACTAGACAGCACATGACGAAGTAAAATTAAGCGCCCACCCGCAGATAATAATTTCATTTTCCAACCACTGATTTTATTCCAGACTTTGTTAATCATCTCCTCTAGATGCTCATGCTTAAGACGCCCTAATACAATCGGAACCCCAAGGTATTTAAAAGGAAACAAACCTTCAAAGAACCCTGTCAGCCTTTTAAGATCTCTCTTTCTTACTAACGAAATTTTAGGAGAATAAAATATAGCCGTTTTTTCTTTACTAATTTGCTGACCTGACCATTTTTCATATTTTTCAAAAACCAACAACAGTTCCTTAACCGATTTCTTACCTCCATTCAGAAAAATAACAATATCATCAGCATACATAAGATGAGAAATATGAGGAGTACCTCTAGCTTGGGAAAATTTTCCAATTTTGTTCCCATCAAAACTTTGTTTCAAAAGTCTAGAAAGCACTTCTTGAAGAATAATAAAAAGGTAAGGCGAAAGGGGATCCCTTTGGCGCAAACCCCGCCTCTCTTGAAAGAAACCTTTCGTCGTACCATTAAGCATCACAGAATACCACACATTCGAAATACAAGCACGAATCAGAGCACAAAAGGAAGAAGGAAAGCCAAAACACCTCAAAACCTCAAGCAAAAAATGCCACTAAACCCGATCATATGCTTTAGCCATATCAACTTTAATCATAATATTACCACCATATGACGTCCTCTTCAGAGAGTGAACCATTTCCTGGGTAAGACTGATATTCTCAAAAATACTTCGCCCAGGTATAAACGCTCCTTGTTCAAGAGAAATCATTTTGGGAAGGAAACCTGTCATGCGATTCACAATAATTTTTGAACAAATTTTATAGAAAACTGAACAAAGGCTAATTGGCCTAAATTTATCAAACCCCGAAGGCACATCTACCTTCGGGATAAGCACAATAAAAGAAGCCGAATAAAATCTCGGAAGGCGTTTTGATAGAAAAAATTCTGAAATAGCTTCTAAAACGTCCACTTCAACCACCTCCCAGCAACTCATAAAAAAACCCGCGCCAAACCATCTGGACCCGGAGAACTATTAATAGGAATAGTTGATAGAGCCTCTTTCACTTCAACCAACGAAGGGATCCCACAAAGCCGGACACAATCCTCATCATTAATAACCGACGAAATTAAACTAGATAAATCAGGCACCTCCCTAACCGGATTAGATCTTTGAAGAAATTCAGAAAAATAATCAACAGCTCCAAGATGAATTTCTTCCGGAGAATTAAACTCCAACCCATTCGAAGTTCTCAACTGATGAATTTTCCTATGCTTTTTATTAGATAACCAAACATGAAAGAATTTTGTATTCCTATCACCATCCATTCTCCACTTAATTTTAGCCATTTGTGCCAATCTAATATCTCCCTAAGCCTCCAAGAAGACAACTCATTAGAACTCCTCACTAATTCCCTTTCAATATCATCATCCCAATCTCTCTGCAACAAATTTTCCAGATTCTCAATCTTATCTTCAAGAGTAGCAATCTGATTATTAGTTCTCCCAAATACACTCTTGTTCCATACACGCAACGCCACCTTAAGTTTTTTAAGTTTAGTAGCTAATTTAAAAAGCCCCGAACCTATAACCGATTCAGACCAAACATTTTGAACAAAAGTCATAAAATCCGGATGCTCAACCCACATTTGCTGAAAACGAAATGGAGGTGGACCATAAGAGAAAGGATCACTTAAAAATTCTATAACCATAGGACAATGGTCCGACGTAGTCCTAGGGAGATACAAACAATGAGCAGTCGGAAAAAGAGGCAGAAAATTTGCATCAAGTAAAACTCTATCCAACTTTGCCCAAGCTCTAGATAACCCTTGCTGACCATTACACCATGTAAACTTACCACCTTGTGAATTCATTTCCAACAACCCACCCTGATGAATCCATCTATTAAACTCATCAATTGCAACTCTATTCCTCGGACGCCCACACCTTTCAATATCCGACCGAATTACATTGAAATCCCCAGCAAACAAGCACGGCTCCACACCCATTCTATCCGAATTCAACTCCTCCCAAAGCAGCTGTCGCTCAAGCCTATTACACTTTGCATAAATAAAATTACCCAAGAAATGATTATTTCCTTCGGTAATACATAATGACACAAACTGCGAACTCATGCGAACCACCTGCACATCCAATTCATTTTTCCAAAACACCCAGATTTTACCACCATCAGTCTCATTTGATATCGCCTCATCAAATTTCAAAAACCGCATGAAACTATGGATTTTAACCACACTCTGAAAAGGTTCCAGCAACACTATCAATTTTGGCTTATATTTAGACAGCATTTTTTGTAAACGTCTCTTTACCTAAACCTCTTACATTCGAAACTAAAATTGAGCCAATCATTGAGAAAACTTTTGTGTTCTAGTGATCACCCGCCTAGAACTACGAATCTTCTCAAACTGCCTCTTTTGATATTTACGCTTAACAACTTCATCTTCTGCAGCCGAGTGATATTCCTTCTCCTGCAAAAAAACTTCCGCACATTTCTCAGGTTCCGGATCAGACATCGACCCATCTTCCAGACATACCTCTTCCTCAGGTCCATCATAAACATCTTTTTCTGCAGAACTAGGAATAACTACCCCCTCTCTCATATCAGTTTCCAATTCTGTTTCCCTTAAACGGTTCACGCAATCCAAATTTCCGTCCATAATTCTTGGAATCATCTCTTCCGCAAGTTCCGGAATCTCAAGATTATCCTCTTGATCCTTTCCCGGTTCCAACTCCGCATGATCAAGATTATCCTCTTGAACAACTATCACCCGATTCTCCTCAGCTGGTTCTTTTGGCTCAACATTTGTATTTTCAAGAACTGGATTATTATTCTTATCCGTCGGCTCCTCCACGATCGGTTCTTGTTGCCGAACCCACACATTACTTCCTACATTTTTTTTCCCAGCACGGCAAGTCTTTAAATTATGTCCCTGTATATGGCATTTAGAACAGAACGCTGGCAACGTTTCATAAACAATTTCTTGCTTTCTGCTAGTTCCCAAACCAGGCATTCCAATCCAAAAAGAAAGTAACGGTTTCTTAGCAACATCCATTTCAACACAGATACAAGCACCATCAGTCCGAGTAACACAACAAGTAGAGTTATCATTTCTAATAAATCTACCAATAGGGGCTGTAAGAATTTTAAGGAAAGATTCATGATAGTAATTCGGAGGCAAACCTGGAAGTACAATCCACACCGGAACAAGCGAAGGTTCTTCTTCTTCTTTAAATTCTGGAGTCCAGTGGAATGGACGGTAAGGAATCCCATCTATATCATTGACTTCACGAGACAGAGCCTTATTGCAATCTTCTTCTGAAACCATTCTAATAAAAACATTCCGAGGATGCCGCATATTGGAGACGACTGGAACTCCATCAAGATTCCATCGCTTATGAATGAAGGCCCTAATGGCATCCAATGATGGTCTGTTTCTCAAAAACTTCAACACGATCGAATACCGAAAAGGCTCGGCAGAACGTTGGACTTCCTCCTTAGAGAACTGGAAAAAAATTTCTCCATCCCTAGACTTCGGCAGACGAAAGGCCACAGACATATCTGGAAGAGGCTGAGGAACCACCGATACTAGATCCACGAAGGGACGCCGACCTCCGTTGATAGCAGCAGCAGCCATTACTTGCGTCAAACGAAGCAAGAAAAAACTTTCAAGAAGAAAGCCATTCTTGGAGCGTTCTTGGAGCGTCGGAATTCATTTTTATCTCATTCATTAATGGGCCTAAGCTTAAAAGCAATAAGAAGATAAAAAAGTGCAATCTGCAACTAGTCAAGACAACGGACCTAAGCCCACTATTTAATACATTCTCATTCTTATCCTAATCACAAGACTTTTCTAAATGCACATTATTCAAGTCTAGGCAAATTAATCAAAATTTTTATAAGTTAAGCATAAACTAGTCAAAACCGATGCATGCTTAGATGATCAACACAAGATAGAACTTAATGCCTGTATGGCATGCTTCTAACTTCAAAATTAAACCTTCAACATTCATTCTAAGAAATTATTGAATCATATAAAATTATAAGACATGCTATAGCTAAAAATTCAACTTAAAAACAATTTATGAAATCAATGATCCCAATTAACTCGATTTTGAACTAAGCATGGTAACCTCAACTAAACTCAATTGAAAACTCATTCACATGGCATAAACTAAACAAAGATTAGGGAAAGGTCACTTGGAAAGATTCGTGGTCCTTAGAGTTCTCCACACAACTTCACTTAGGCAAACTCAAGAACTCTCAAGAACCTCACTCGCTTTCACTCTATTGCTAACTAAGGGGAAGAAATACTCTCAAGACTCAAGAGAAGGCTTGGAGGAGAGGTGTGAAAAAATAAGGAAGTGAGGAGGTATTTATAGGGCTTCAAGAGGGGAGGGGACATTGGCCTTGGATGAAGAAGGGCTTGGTGGCTAGTTGAGTGGGCAGTGGAGTGTATTGAGGAAATTTCAGCTTGTGTCATCACTTGTGTAGGTGAATAATGTCCTAATGATATGAACCCGTAGGAATGAAATCCCTTGAACCCACAGTCAATTTGAAAACTTCCCAAGAAAGCCAAAATCAAGTCTATGGATGGAGAATCTAGACCCGATGAGAACTTGTTTCAAGAACTTCGATTATATTAAAATCTAGACCCATTGAAGAACCCGTCTCAAGAATCCAGATTACAAATGAGGAACGCCACAAAGGTTGTGATTTACCTTTGATAAGTTCAAAAGTTCAATTAAGAACAAGAGGAGTAAAACTCAACTCACAATGAATAAATTCATCAAATTTCATAAACTTCATAAACTAATTAAAATGAGGCTACATAGAGTATTTAAATAAAAAACCTAATGAAACCCTAGTCAAAATAAACCCCCATCTTCCTAAAGTGCCCCTGGTTGAACAGTACCGCGGCTATAGTGCCACGCTACAATAACTCGGCTACACTACTATGAGACATCATAATATGCTACACAAAAAGAATGTTAGTGGAAAACCTCACACACTCCCTTACGTGTATACACGCTAGTGTGTATGAAGCGTGTGACAAGGCATCGTTCGGTAAGTGCTATGGGCTTGATTGGTATTTGTTTAGAGAGAATAAACTTTGTTAGCCTATTAGTCTTATGGATGGATGTTTGTTGGGTAATTATGGTGTAACAAGGATTTTAAACATGTTGCGTGACCATGGGTGGGAGTATTACTTTTTAGTCATTGAGTTTGCATATAATTGGAGTGGTCATTTTGGTGTAAGGAAGACTCTAAATGTGTTTCATGAATGTTTATACGAGTATCATTTGCTATTCATTGACATGTTGCATGAACGTTTGTGGGAGTATTATTTGCCCTTTCCATATGCCATCCGTTACAAGCAAGATAAGGAGAACATTGTTGCTGATGCATTATCCCGGAGGTATGTCCTTACTTCTTTGAATGCCAAATTGCTTGGGTTTGAATATGTGAAAGACATGTATGCTGATAACGAAGATTTTTCTGATGTATATATGGCATGTGATAAGGTAGCATTGGGTAAGTTTTACTAGCATTATGGTTATTTGTTTAAAGGAAGCAAATTGTGTGTGCCAAGTTGTTCTATGCGTAAGTTATTGGTGCATGAGGCACATGGTGAGGGATTAATGAGACACTTTGGTGTCAAGATAACTTTAGACATTTTGCATGAACATTTCTTTTGGTCTAAGATGAAGAGAGATGTCAATCGCATTTGTGACAGATGCATTACATGTAGAAAGGCCAAATCTAAGGTTTTGCCACATGGATTGTATACACCCTTACCCGTTCCTAGTGAGCCATGGGTAGACATATCTATGGACTTTATTATAGGGCTGCCTAGGACATAAAAAGGTAGAGATTTTGTTTTTGTGGTTGTGGTTAGATTTAGTAAGATGACACATTTCATTCCATGCCATAAAACAGATGATGCCACAAAACATAGTTGACTTTTTTTTTAGAGAGATAGTGCGACTCCATGGTGTGCCTAGGACTATTGTTTCTGATGGGAACCAACATGGGTCTAGTATTAAAGATTATTTGCAACTTCCAGATGGGCTAAGAAGATCAATGAGACAATGCAAGGATTGATGCAATCTACTTGGGACGAGTTTAGCAAGAGCCCAAAATTCAAGATGGGGCTTGAAGGATGAAGATCCAGTTTTAATTCATTTGATCAGCTATGGAAGAGGGCAATGACAAGACTTAAAGGCTTTGGGCTCTTGAAGGGTTTCAACTTATTTAATTCATTTAAAGAACTTATTTATTAGTTTAGAATAATTGAGTTTATTATGGGAAGCACTTAAGGGGGCCTATGTAAGGGCATATTGGGAAACTTATTATTTTATTGAACTAGGGTTAGGGTTACTGTAGTACGCACTGTGGCCGTGGCACTGTTCATCCAAAGGCACTTTTGGAAGATGGAAGTTTATTTTGGCTATGGTTTCATTAGGTTTTGCTCTAAATACTCTATGTAGCCTCATTTTAATAAGTTTATGAAATTTGATGAATTTATTCATTGTGAGTTGAGTTTTACTCCTCTTGTTTTTAATTGAACTTTTGAACTTATCAAAGGTAAATCACAACCTTTGTGGCGTTCCTCATTTGTAATCTGGGTTCTTGAGACGGGTTCGTCAACGGGTCTAGATTTTAATATAATCTAGGTTCTTGAAACGAGTTCTCATCAAGTCTAGGTTCTCCATCCATTGGTTTGATTTTGGCTTTCTTGGAGAGTTTTCAAATTGATTGTGGGTTCAAGGGATTCCATTTCTGCGGGTTCATATCATTTGGTATCAGAGCAAGGTTTCCAATCAGGTCTGATTCTAGGGCTTCATTGTTCTAGAATTGATTACAAAAAAAATTCATTGTTCCATTTCCAAACAGATTTCTTCAGTATTGTTAGGGTTGCTGAAATTCATTGTTCTAGGGTTTGTGATGGCTGAAATCTCTTGTTCTAGGGGCTGCCGTATATCACTTGCCCTAGGATTTTTGAGTTATTGTTAGGGTTTTCTCAACTACTTATTCTTGATTGTGATCAAATCAATTGGTGAAAAGAAAAAAAAAAATCATGAAAAAAAAAAAAAAACATTTCGAGATTTTTTCTTGAGCCTTATCATCAAAGGGGGTGTAGACATTATTCTAGTTGGTATCTTGTCTTATAGTTACTGTTTCATTCGTATAATTTCCTTGATTCACGAGCCATTTTTTTTTTTCCATTCCTTCCTTGTTTCTCTTGTTCTTGTTTCTTGGACCTAATTACTAGTTGGGATAAAACAAGGTTGCTTTGTCTTGATTGAGTCAATTAGTTCTTAAAGAACTTGAGTGGGAAAACTCTTGAGGTAAAAGGCAAGAGAATGTGAGACTATTATCGAAAAAAAACCAATTAAGAGTGAAACACGAGTGGAGTGTCATTATTCGATTGTAAACACATAAGTGAGTGTGTAAGGTTTACTTTTTTTTTGCCACTAACATTCTTTTGTGTAGCACCTGATAATGTCTCATCGGAGTAGCGCATCACCAAGGGGGAGAGCAGATAACTCATTCTTGGTTTTGCAAGCTATGCAACAACAGTTTGAGCGGTTGAACTTGGTGTTGAGTGAAGTGAGGGATAGGATGGATCATCAAGAAGCAGCGATTAGAAATCTATAAGGTGGAAGGGATAGGAGGCGACGTGAGCATAGAGTTGAAAATCAGTATGAGAATGAAGGAGATGTCCCGGATGAGGAAAACTTAGCATCTGCGTTGGGTCGGGTAGCAATAGAAGAGTTAGGCATGAAAGAGGACTTGAGAGAAATTTAGGGGGTCGGGATGGTGTAGATAGAGACATTGGTAGCATTAAAATGAAAATATCATTTTGTTGTGTTGTATGAATGTTTGTGGGAATATCATTTTCCATTCAAAGACGTGTGTTGCATGAACGTTTGTGGAAGTATCATTTGTCATTCATTGATGTATTGCATGACCATTTGTGGGAGTATCATTTGCCATACATTGACGTGTTGCATGAACGTTTGCGGGAGTATTATTTGCGTTTCATTGAGTTTGGATATAATTGGTGTAATACCCAGCTCCTTCTTCTTACGAACGCTTCTCTCTTTCTGACGTATGTTTCGTCTTGATGGCGTAAGCAAATCCTGAAAACAGAGATTGTGTGATCATCTGCCTTTCTCACTAGCGACTGCGAGTCGCGTCATGCGTGCCGAATCATGATGGCGTGTCTCGAAAGATATCGTGTGACTTCTAGGGCATGCCCAGTGTTTTAAATATGCTGGAAATATTTATAAGGAGTATTTCCATCATTATTGAATTAAAGTTTGATCTTAAATATGACAATCATAATATTATTGAAGAGCTCGAAAAATATTATAATTGCCGGAAATCATTCTAATATTATTATTAAAATGATTTCAATTATTTAAGATATTATGAGATTTAAATTATGTTGAGAACTTTTATTAATTAAATGGTTTAACCCTTTTAAATATGTTAAGTGAGACTTCATCATTCTATTAATGATGAAGAATATTATTTTATAAACTAAAGTTAGTTTAAAATAATATCTACCTTAATTCCTCTAAGTGCTTTTAATTAAGTTAATGTTTTACGCATCTTCAAATCAGTATTTAATTCATCGTCGTTAGATCGTTGTGTAGATCCCCAGACGAAAGGACTGGGTTAAATACCCAAACCCCTCTCTTTCCCTCTCATTTCCTCGTAACCCTCTCTCTCCTCCCTCTCTCATTCGGCGTACGCTGTACGCAGACCCACCCCAAGCCGAACGGCTTAAGGCCTCAGCCCGGTGCCGCCGTGCGTCGCCCTTCCTCACCGGCAAGTCCATCCATGCCGACCTCTCCCCCTCACGCTCTCCCTTTCTCCATTTCGGGACTGCACAGCCCGTATGGGCATAGTGCGCATAGCGCCGCCGTGCGCCACCCTCCAACGCTACCACTCCCTCGGTAGCTTCCTCTACCACCGGCCACCACGCCCCAGTGAGCTTGGCCTCTATTATGCAGCCACCTCCCCTCCGTCGCACACACACACGCACAAGGAGACCCATGCACGGCTTCACCGTGCGCGGCCCCTAGCCCCGCCGTGCGCAGCACCCACGGTCACCTAGCAACACCATGGCTCCTCCCCGAGCTCCTCCATGTGACCCATGGCCAGAAACCCCCTCCTCTACCTCACGGCTTCTTCCCCCCTCTCACGCACGGGTTGCACGCCGTGCACCACCATGCACCGCAACCCATGGCTGATGACCGCCATGTCCAGCCTCCTCAGGCCGCCACCAAGCCAACCCAACCTCCCATGGCCCCGATCTGCCACCCACGAGAGCACACTCTCTCCCACTCTCCCATGGCTTCTCCTCCACGGTATGGCCAGATTCGCCACCGTGGCGCCACCTCGATGCCACCACGAGATTCACCGCACCTCCCTTAGCCAAGCCCTAGGTCCAAACCACCACTTTATGTGGTGGGTAACCACTGCACGTGATGGACAGTCACTGCGTGTGATTGACTGCAACTGTACATGGCTAGATCCGCCGTGTTATGCCCCTTGCCATCATCACAAGGCCATCACGAGTCTTTCCAAGACCAAACCTAGCTATCCGAACGCCTAACCAGTCACCGTACGTGAGTTAGCCACCACGTACGACTCTTCCGACATCATCGGCTATGACGGTCAACGAGCAACGCACGGGTTATCCCGTCGATGGTATAACCCTATATCCCTCGTAATTATGTTAGATATTGATTAGTTGACTAGGTTGTGGACTGTGCTGTTAGTATTTGTGGAGTTGTGGCATTGTGATGAAGTGTTGGGCATTATGTGTTGTGAAGTGTTGGGCTTATATGTGTTGTATGGAGGTGCATTGTGCCGTGTAGTGGACTGTGCCATGTAGTGTGATTGGGGAATATGTGCTGTAATGGTGGCACGGTATATATGGAATGGATACAATGCACTCTGAGTGTACTCTGTGTGCATGTGGCGTGTTGTATATGTAGGGAGTACAAATGGAATGTACTCCATGTGATTGTGAGATGCACCATATGGCGGGTACGCCATAACGGTGACATGCCGTGATGTCTATGAAGGCAGTATACGATGGGTGTACTCTGTGTGGGATATAGTATATGTGAGGAGTACACGTGGAGTGCACTCTATGTGGTGGAGTAATGCACCATGTGGCGGATATGCCATAATGGTGATATGGCATGTGGAATGGAATAGTACACGCTGTGTGTACTTTATGTGTGGCGTAATGTGAGACAAGGAGAGTATATGATATGAACCCGCGAGAAAGGAATCCCTTGAACCCACAATCAATTTGAAAACTCTCCAAGAAAGCCAAAATCAAGTCAAAGGATGGAGAACTTAGACCCGATGTGAACTCGTTTCAAGAACCTAGATTATATTAAAATCTAGACCAGTTGAAGAACCCGTCTCAAGAACCCAGATTACAAAGAAGGAACGCCACAAATGTTGTGATTTACCTTTGATAAGTTCAAAAGTTCAATTAAGAACAAGAGGAGTAAAACTCAACTCACAATGAATAAATTCATCAAATTTCATAAACTTCATAAACTGATTAGAATGAGGCTACATAGAGTATTTAAAGCAAAACCTAATGAAACCTTAGCCAAAATAAACCCCCATCTTCCAAAAGTGCCCCTGGATGAACAGTGCCACGGCTACAGCGCCGTGCTACAGTAACTCTAACCCTAGTTCAATAAAATAATAATTTTCCCAATACGCCCTTGCATAGGCCCCCTTAAGTGCTTTCTATAATAAACTCAATTATTCTAAACTAATAAAATAAGTTCTTTAAATGAATTAAATAAGTTGAAACCCTTCAAGAGCCCAAAGCCTTTAAGTCTTCTCGTTGCCCTCTTCCGTAGCTGATCAAATGAATTAAAACTGGATCTTCATTCTTCAAGCCCCATCTTGAATGTTGGGCTCTTGCGAAACTTGTCCCAAGTGGATTGCATCAATCCTTGCATTGTCTCCTTGATCTTCTTGGCCCATCTGGAAGTTGGTTCCCATCATTCCCTCTCTCCTCAAAAGGATTCGACCTCGAATCTCCACCTGGATCAAAGGGAAAGTGGTTAGTAACATTGAAAATAGTAGAAACACGATACTTACCTGGAAGTTCCATTAGATATGCATTTTCATTAATTTGTTCAAGAATTTGGAATAGTCCATCCAAGCTACCCATATCATCAACTGGTGAAGACTTTAAATCTAAAGGAGGAAATTGATTAAGTCTATAAACAATTTCAATTGGTGAAAATTTAGTAGTGGCATGAACAATCCAATCATATGTAAACTCAATGAATTGCAAACAATACTCCCACAAATATTCATAAAGCACATCTAAAGTCTTCATCGAACCAAAATGAATGGCAAATGATACTCCCATAAACGTTCATGCAACATGTCTGAAATCTTATTTTCACCAGAATGACCACTCCAATTATATGCAAACTCAATGAAATACAAATGATACTCCCTCAAATGTTCATGCAACACGTCAATGTATGTCAAATGATACTCCCACAAACGTTCGTGCAATACATCAATGAATGACAAATGATACTTCCACAAACATTCATATAACACGTCTTTGAATGGCAAATGATATTTTCACAAACATTCATGCAACACAACAAAAGTCTTCCTGATATGAACCCGCGGGAAAGGAATCCCTTGAACCCACAATCAATTTGAAAACTCCCCAAGAAAGCCAAAATCAAGTCAATGGATGGAGAACCTAGACCCGATGAGAACTCGTTTCAAGAACCTAGATTATATTAAAATCTAGACCCGTTGAAGAACCCGTCTCAAGAACCCAGATTACAAAGGAGGAACGCCACAAAGGTTGTGATTTAACTTTGATAAGTTCAAAAGTTCAATTAAGAACAAGAGGAGTAAAACTCAACTCACAATTAATAAATTCATCAAATTTCATAAACTTCATAATCTAAATAGAATGAGGCTACATAGAGTATTTAAAGCAAAACCTATTGAAACCCTAGCCAAAATAAACCCCTATCTTCCAAAAGTGCCCCTGGATGAATAGTGCCGCGGCTATAGTGCCTGCTACAGTGACTTGGCTACAGTAACACTAACCCTAGTTCAATAAAATAATAACTTTCCCAACATGCCCTTACATAGGTATAAACCCAATTATTCTAAGCAAATAAAATACGTCCTTGAAATTAATTAAATAAGTTGAAACCCTTCAAGAGCCCAAAGCCTTTAAGTCTTGTTGTTGCCATCTTCCATAGCTGATCAAATGAATCAAAATTGGATCTTCATCCTTCAAGCCCCATCTTGAATGTTGGGCTCTTGCTAAACTCGTCCCAAGTGGATTGCATCAATCCTTGCATTGTCTTCGTGATCTTTAAGACTAGGCCCATCATGGTTCCCATCACTTCCTTACACCAAGGTTACCCAATAAACCACCATATCCATCACAAACAAGCAACTTAAGCATAAAACTAGTAGGCACTCAAAATCTATTCTTTCTAAACAAGTACCAATCTAGTTTATAGAACTTACCAAAAAATGCTTTCTCACATGTTCCATACACACAAGCAAATTCATCATCATTAGCATGCAATTCCTTATCATATTCAAGTCTCAACAATTTTGCATCTAAAATGAAGACAAGGACATACCTTCTTGCTAAAGCATCAACCACAAAATTTTTCATACCTTGTGTGTGATAGGAACCAAGGTGGGCCTACTCTTAAAGATCCTTTGCAAGTTCCAGATGGGCCAATTACAAGATCAAGGGCCAAGAAGATCAAGGAAGCAATGCAAGGATTGGTGCAATCCACCTGGGATGAAGCCAGCAAGAGCCCAACACTGAAGATGGGTCTGAAAGAAGAAGAATCAGTTTTGATCCACTTTATTCAAGCTGTGGAAGACATGACTTAAAGATACGGCCTATTGTTATTGGAGGCTTCCAATTTGGTTAAATGATTTATTTTATTAGTTTAGAATAAGTGGGCTTGAAGATGCTTGGCTCACATGTCTTATTTCTTTTGAACTAAGTTTTTGGGAAGGCATTGTATTTTGGCCAAGGGCTTATTTGGAAAGTTACATTTTAGGAACTAGGGTTTCATCAATTTACTGTTGAGGTTACTGTAGCCGCGCGTACTGTAGCCGGTACTGTTCATCAAGGGTAATTTTGGTTTAAAGGGGCATTATTATGGTTAGGGTTTTGATTAGGTTTGGCTTTAAAAACTCTTTATAGCCTCATTTGAGAGTTAGACAATATGGAATTTTATTTGTGAGTTGAGTTTTCTCCTCTTGTTCTTGATTGAACTCTTGAACTTATCAAAGGTAAATCACAAGCTTTGTGGCGTTCCTTCCTTGTAATCTGGGCTCTTGAGACGGGTTCTTCAGCGGGTCTAGATTTTAATATAATCTAGGTTCTTGAAACGGGTTCTCATCGGGTCTAGATTCTCCATCCTTGACTTGATTTTTGGCTTTCTTGGGGAGTTTTCAAATTGATTGTGGGTTCAAGGGAATTCATTCCCACGGGTTCATATCATTTGGTATTCAGAGCAAAGTTTCCAATCAGGGCGTCATTCTTCTAGGATTGATTACAAAAAACAAAAAAGTGGTGGTTAGCAGATTTCTTCACTATTGTTAGGGTTGCTGAAATTCATTGTTCTAGGGTTTGTGTTGGCTGAAATCTCTTGTTCTAGGGGCTGTCGTATATCACTTGCCCAAGGGTTTTTGAGTTATTGTTAGGGTTTTTCTCAACTGCTTATTCTTGATTGTGATCAAATTGTGATCAAATCAGTTGGTGAAAGGAAAAGAAAAGAAAAGAAAAGAAAGGAAAAGAAAAGAAAAAAGAAAACGTGAAAAAAAAAAAAAAATCGTGAAAAAAAAAAATTCGAGATTTTTTTTCATGCGCCTTATCATCAAAGGGGGTGATTCTAGTTGGTATCTTGTCTTATTGTTACTGTTTCATTCGTATAATTTCCTTGATTCACGTGCCATTTTTTTTTTCCATTCCTTCCGTGTTTCTCTTGTTCTTGTTTCTTGGATCTAATTACTAGTTGGGATAAAACAAGGTTGCTTTGTCTTGATTGAGTCAATTAGTTCTTAAACAACTTGAGTGGGAAAACTCTTGAGGTAAAAGGCAAAGAGAGTGTGAGACTATTATCGGAAAAAGCCAATTAGGAGTGAAACACGAGTGGAATGTCGTTATTCGAGTGTAAACACGTGAGGGAGTGTGTGAGGTTTATTTTTTTTTTTTGCCACTAACATTCTCTTGTGCAGCGCCTGATAATGTCTCATCGGAGTAGCGCATCACCAAGGGGGAGAGCAGATAACTCATCCTTTGTGCTGCAAGCCATGCAACAACAGTTTGAGCGGTTAAACTTGGTGTTGGGTGAAGTGAGGGATAGGATGGATCATCAAGAAGTAGCGATTAGAAATCTACAAGGTAGGAGGGATAGGAGACGACGTGAGCATAGAGTTGAAAATCAGTATGAGAATGAAGGTGATATGAACCCGCGGGAAATGAATCCCTTGAACCCACAGTCAATTTGAAAACTCCCCAAGAAAGCCAAAATCAAGTCAAGGATGGAGAATCTAGACCCGATGAGAACTCGTTTCAAGAACCTAGATTATATTAAAATCTAGACCTGTTGAATAACCCGTCTCAAGAACCCAGATTACAAAGGAGGAACGCCACAAAGGTTGTGATTCACCTTTGATAAGTTCAAAAGTTCAATTAACAACAAGAGGAGATAAACTCAACTCACAATGAATAAATTCATCAAATTTCATAACTTCATCATCTGATTAAAATGTGGCTACATAGAGTATTTAAAGGAAAACCTAATGAAACCCTAGCCAAAATAAACCGCCATCTTCCAAAAGTACCCCTGGATGAACAGCGCCGCGGCTACAGTGCCGAGCTACAGTAACTCGGCTACAGTAACCCTAACCCTTGTTGAATAAAATAATAACTTTCCCAACATGCCCTTACATAGGTATAAACCCAATTATTCTAAGCAAATAAAATAGGTCCTTGAAATTAATTAAATAAGTTGAAAGCCTTCAAGTGTCCAAAGCCTATAAGTTATGTTGTTGCCCTTTCCATAGCTTATGAAATGAATCAGAGCATAATCTTCATCGTTTAAGCCCTTGAACTTGTATTTGGCCCATCTGGAACGTGCAACATATCTTTAAGACTAGGCCCACCTTGGTTCCCATCATTCCCCCTCTCCTCAAAAGGATTCGACCTCGAATCTCCTCCTGGATCAAAGGGAAAATGGTTAGTAACATTGAAAATAGTAAAACAAGATAGTTACCTGAAAGATCCATTAGACATGCATTTTCATTAATTTGTTCAGGAGTTTGGAAAAGACCATCCAAGCTACTCCTGTCATCAACAGGTAAAGGTGTTAAATCTAAAGGAGTAAATCGATCAAGTCTATAAACAATGTCAAATGGTGAAAATTTAGTAGTAGCATGAACACTCCAATTATATGTAAACTCATTGAATGGTAAACAATACTCCCACAAATGTTCATGAAGCACATCTAAAGTCTTCCTCGAACCAAAATGACCACTCCAATATGCAAACTCAATGAATGGCAAACGATACTCCCGGAAACGTCCATGTAACAATTCAATGAATGGCAAATGATACTCCCACAAACGTTCAAGAAACAAACCTAAATCTTTCCTTGCACCAAGGTCACCCAACAAACCAACATGTCTATCACACCCAAGCAACTTACGCAAAAAACTAGTAGGCACACAAAATTTATTCTTTCTAAACAAGTACCAATCTAGTTTAAAAAACTTACCAAAAGATGCTTTCTCACATGTTCCATACACACTAACAATTTTGCATCTAAAATGAAGACACTGACATACCTTCTTGCTAAAGCATCAACCAGAAAATTTTTCATTCCTTGTGTGTATTTGAATACATGAAGAAAAGTCTCAATACAATCCCCCCGCTTAGCATGCATTCTACTCAACAACTTACCTTGTCCCCTTAAGTGTGTCAAGGACTCATGTTCTTCAAATAAAGGTCGATTAAGAATTGTCGCACCTGGCACAAGATCAATGTAGTGCTCTATCTCCCAAATAGGTGACAATCCACTAAACACACCGCTAGAAATCACGACCTCGTATCCCTGCAAGAAAGAAACAACAACACTAGGCAAAGAGTCGTTAAATTCGTTAGCATAAAAGCTTGCCTTAGCATAAAAACTCACTTTTGTCTTTTTATTTCTCTTTACAATCTCTCTTTCTTTTTCCTCTTGTGGCTCCACTCTTTTTTCTTGACTCTCAACCACCTCTCTATTTTCTTTTTCTCTCGCTCCACTCTTTGTTCTTTTCACTCTCTGTTTTTCTTTCAGTCTCCTCTTTTTTTGAACTCTCGGCCTCACAATTGTTTTTCAACTCATTCTCTCTTTTTCTTGAGATTTTAGCCTCACCCAAATCTTTTCCCTTTGGTGGTTCGGTCTTCCCCTTTGCTACAACTTGATCATTTTTGTCCCACTTAGATTTCCAAGGAGTACTAGAAACCGAAGTATACCTTGATGTACCCTTTCCTTTTAGCCGTCTCTCCACCTTCATAGCCATGTGCTCCATGTCCTCTACCTCATCATAATGTTGCAACTCAACTACATTGGCTATCTCCCTATTCAACCCCCTCAAAAATCTTGTCATCGTGGCCTCCCGATCCTCCACTACATTAGCCCGAATCATAGCCACCTCCATCTCCTTATGGTAGTAGTCCTTTACACTCCTAGACCCCTGTATAAGATTTTGTAATTTTTGGTAGAAGTCTCTATAGTAGTGGCTAGGTACAAATCTCCGCCTCATGATAGCTTTCAACTCTCTCCATGTTTCTACAGGCCTCTCAAGATTCCTCCTCCTATTGGTCACTAATTGATCCCACCAAACAATCGCATAATCAGTGAACTTAATTACAACCAACTTCATCTTCTTCTCCTCAGAGTAATTATGACAATCAAACACCAGCTCTATTCTTTTCTCCCACTCTAAATAAATTTCAGGGTCAGTTCTACCTTGGAATGATGGTATTTTCATTTTGATACTCCCAAGGTTCTTATCTACTCCATCTCGACCGCCTGAGTTTGCCCTAAGCCCTCTTCCATGCCTAACTCCTCTACGTCCACCCAATCCAACTTCAGATGTTAAGCCTTTCTCATCCTCATCAAACTGTCCATTCTTATACCCATTCTCAATTTTAGGCTCACGTCGCCTCCTATCTCGCTCACCTTGCATATTTCTAATCATTGCTTCTTGATTATCCATACTATCCCTCACTTCACGTAACACCAAGTTCAACCGCTCAAACTGTTGTTGCATGGCTTGCAACACAAAGGATGAGTTATCTGCTCTCCCCCTTGGTGATGAGTTACTCCGATGAGACATTATAAAGTTCTGCACAAAAGAATGTTAGTGGTAAAAAAGAAAACCTCACACACTCCCCTACGTGTTTCAACTCGAATAATGACACTCTACTCGTGTTTCACTCTTAATGGCTTTTTCCCGATAATAGTCTCACACACTCTTGCCTTTTACCTCAATAGTTTTTCCACTCAAGTTCTTTCAGAACTAAATGAACTCAATCAAGACAAGGCAACCTTGTTTTATCCCAACTAGTAATTAGATTCAGGAAACAAGAACAAGAGAAACATGAAGGAATAAAAATGACACGAGAATCAATGAAGTTATACGAATGAAAGAGTAGCAATAAGACAAGATACCAACTTGAGTGATGTATGCAGCAGCCCCTTTGATGGTAAGGTTCAATCAACAAATTTCTTTCTTTCTCATTGTTGTAACTATGTAGCAACTTTGAATATGCTACCTTCTCTTCTCTTCAACTTCTTTTTTTTTTTTTTTGGAATTTTCTTTTCTTTTCTTTTCCTTTCCTTTCTTTTCTTTTCTTTTCTTTTCTTTTCCTTTCTTTTCTTTTCTCTAATTCATCCACAAACAGCAATATTCAATTGTGAAAACCAACCAATTGAATTCAAACACACAAACATGGACAATGAAATAGAAAAGAATCAATGGAACGACACTCAAAGCAATTGACAAACTTAGAGATGCAGGAAACCCTAGAATTTTGAAACCCTAGGTGATGCAAATTTCATAACTTCATTATCTGATTAAAATGAGGCTACATAGAGTATTTAAAGGAAAACCTAATGAAACCCTAGCCAAAATAAACCGCCATCTTCCAAAAGTACCCCTGGATGAACAGTGCCGCGGCTACAGTGCCGAGCTACAGTAACTCGGCTACAGTAACCCTAACCCTTGTTGAATAAAATAATAACTTTCCCAACATGCCCTTACATAGGTATAAACCCAATTATTCTAAGCAAATAAAATAGGTCCTTGAAATTAATTAAATAAGTTGAAAGCCTTCAAGTGTCCAAAGCCTATAAGTTATGTTGTTGCCCTTTCCATAGCTTATGAAATGAATCAAAGCATAATCTTCATCGTTTAAGCCCTTGAACTTGTATTTGGCCCATCTGGAACGTGCAACATATCTTTAAGACTAGGCCTACCTTGGTTCCCATCAGAAGGAGATGGTGAGGAAGAGGAAGATTTAGCATCTGACGTTGGGTCGGGTAGAAATAGAGGAGTTAGGCATGAAAGAGGACTTGAGGGGAATCTAAGGGTCGGGATGGTGTAGATAGAGACCTTGGTAGTATCAAAATGAAAATACCATCTTTCCAAGGTAGAACTGACCCTGAGGTTTATCTAGAATGGGAGAAAAAAATAGAGTTGGTGTTTTATTGCCATAATTACTCTGAGGAGAAGAAAGTGAAGTTGGCGGTAATTGAGTTCACTGATTATGCTATTATTTGGTGGGATCAATTAGTGACCAAAAGGAGAAGGAATTATGAGAGGCCTATAGAGACATGGGGAGAGTTGAAAGCTTTCATGAGGCGGAGATTTGTTCCTAGCCATTACTATAGAGACCTTTTCCAGAAATTACAAAATCTTACACAGAGGTCTAGGAGTGTGGAGGATTACCATAAGGAGATGGAGGTGGCGATGATTCGGGCTAATGTAGAGGAGGACCGAGAGGCCACTATGGCTAGATTTTTGAGTGGGTTGAATAGGGACATAGCCAATGTAATTGAATTGCAGCATTATGTGGAGATAGAGGACATGGTGCACATAGCTATGAAGGTGGAGAGGCAATTAAAGAGAAAAGGGACAGCAAGGTACTCTACGGTTTCTAGCACTACTTGGAAATCAAAATGGGATAGGAATGATCCAGCTGAAGCAAAGAGAAAGACCGAACCACCTAAGGGAAAAGATGAGGGAACTAGCAACAAACCCAAGGTAGAATCCCAACCTTCACGGAATAGAGATATCAAATGTTTTAAGTGTTTGGGTTCAGGGCACATTGCTTCTCAATGTCCAAATAGGAGGGTGATGATTATGCGTGACAATGGGGAGGTGATGACTGAGAGTGAGGATGATAGTGATGAGGTGCCCGAGTTGGATGATGCTAGTGATGATGATGGAGTGGTATACCCTGTGACAGGTGAGTCTCTTGTTGCCAGGCGTGCTCTTAATGCACACATTAAGGTGGATGATGCAGAGCAACAGCGAGAGAACATTTTCCATACTAGATGTCATGTCAACAATAAGGTATGTAGTATGATCATTGATGGAGGGAGTTGTACTAATGTGGCTAGCACTACTTTGGTTGAGAAATTGAATTTACCAACCTTAAAACACTCTAGACCATACAAATTGCAGTGGTTGAATGATTGTGGAGAGGTTAGGGTGGATAAACAAGTGTTAGTTACTTTTTCTATTGGGAAGTATCAAGATGAGGTGCTTTGTGATGTTGTGCCTATGCATGCGGGCCATATTTTGTTGGGGAGGCCGTGGCAGTATGATAGGAGAGTGACACATGATGGGTTCAAGAACATGTACAGCTTTGAAAAGGAGGGCAAAACAATTAAACTTGCTCCTTTAACTCCAAGCCAGGTCTATGAGGACCAACTTGAAATTGAAAAGTGAGGTTGCTCAAAAAAGAAAGAGTGAAAATGAGAGTGATCAGAAGAGAAAGAGTGAAAATGAGAGTGATCAAAAAAGGAAGAGTGAAAAAGAGATTGAGCAAAAAAGAAAGAGTGAGAGTGAATATGAGCATGAAAGAAAGGGTGAAAAAGAAAGTAGAGAGGTGGCTGAGTGTAAAGAAAAAAGAGTGGAGCCACGAGAGAAAAAAGAAAGAGAGTCTTCTGAGAGAAAAGGAAAGGTAAAAGTGAGTTTCTATGCAAGAGAGAGTGAGGTTAAGAGGGCTTTCTTCGCAGATCGCCCTATGATTTTTCTTGTCTATAAAGAGTCTTATCTTACTCTTGATGAAACTAATCAGTCTCTTCCTAGTTTGGCTGCTTCTTTGTTGCAGGAGTTTGAGGATGTATTCCCGGAGGAGATGCCAAATGAGTTGCCACCCATTCGAGGCATTGAGCACCATTTTGATTTTGTGCCCGGGGATGCTATTCCAAACCGACCAGCCTATAGGAGTAATCCAGAGGAGACAAAGTATCGCCATCCCATTCCTAGATTGGATGATATGCTTGATGAATTGCATGGCTCATGTATTTTCAGTAAAATTGATCTTAAAAGTGGGTACCATCAAATTAGAATGAAAGAGGGTGATGAATGGAAAACTGCTTTTAAGACTAAGTATGGGCTTTTATGAATGGTTGGTTATGCCATTTGGACTTACAAATGCGACCAGTACTTTCATGAGATTAATGAACAATGTCCTACGTGCATTCATAGGCAAGTTTGTGGTTGTGTACTTTGATGATATCTTAGTGTACATCAAGAACTTAAATGAACATATTGAGCATTTGAGATATGTGTTTGATGTGTTGAGATGTGAAAAGTTGTATGCTAATTTCAAGAAATGTGCCTTTTGCATGGAAAAATTGTTTTTCTTGGTTACGTTGTTAGTACAAAGGGTATTGAGGTGGATGAAGAGAAAGTCAAGGCCATCAAGGAGTGGCCAACGCCAAAAAGCATCACTGAGGTAAGAAGCTTTCATGGGTTAGCTAGCTTTTATCGGCGTTTTGTTAAAGACTTCAGCACCATTGCTGCACCACTCACTGAAGTAATTAAAAAGAATGTTGGGTTTCATTGGGGGGCTAATCAAGAGAAGAGAGATGTTAACCGTATTTGTGGAAGGTGCATTACATGTAGAAAGGCCAAATCTAAGGTTTTGCCACATGGGTTGTATACACCCTTACCCGTTCCTAGTGAGCCATGGGTAGACATATCTATGGACTTTGTTTTGGGGCTGCCTAGGACCAAAAGGGGTAGAGATTCTATTTTTGTTGTTGTGGATAGATTCAGTAAGATGGCACATTTCATTTCATGCCATAAAACAGATGATGCAACAAATATAGCTGACTTGTTTTTCAAGGAGATAGTGCGACTCCATGGTGTACCTAGGAGTATTGTTTCTGATAGGGATGTTAAATTCCTTAGCTACTTTTGGAAGGTGTTGTGGGGGAAATTGGGTACTAAGCTCTTATTTTCCACTACTTGTCATCCACAGACTGATGGTCAGACTGAAGTAGTTAATAGGACTTTAACTCAGCTTTTACGCACTGTTGTTCATAAGAATTTAAAAACTTGGGGGGATTGTTTGTCATTTATAGAGTTTGCATATAATAGGTCGATGCATACTACAACTTCATACTCTCCTTTTGAAATTGTTTATGGATTTAATCCACTTACTCCTTTGGATTTGATGCCTTTACCTGTTGATGACAGGAGTAGTTTGGATGGACAAAAGAAGGCGGAGTTGGTGAAGTCACTTCATCAGAGGATACGGCTTCAAATTGCCCAAAAGAATGAAAGGGTTGCTTTCCAAGCCAATAAAGGACGAAGGCGTGTCATCTTTGAACCAGGAGATTGGGTTTGGGTTCACATGCGCAAAGAAAGATTCCCAGCCCATAGAAGGACTAAGTTGCATCCTCGAGGAGATGGACCTTACCAAATTCTTGAGAAAATTAATGACAATGCATATAAAGTGGATCTTCCAGGTGAGTATAAAGTTTCTGCAACTTTCAATATTTCTGATCTTTCTCCTTTTGATGTAGGTGAAGATTCGAGGTCGAATCCTTTTGAGGAGAGGGGGAATGATAGGAACCAAGGTGGGCCTACTCTTGAAGATCCTTTGCAAGTTCCAGATGGGCCAACTACAAGATTAAGGGCCAAGAAGATCAAAGAAGCAATGCAAGGATTGGTGCAATCCACCTGGGATGAAGCCACTTTATTCAAGCTGTGTAAGACATGACTTAAAGATACGGCCTATTGTTATTGGAGGCTTCCAATTTGGTTAAATGATTTATTTTATTAGTTTAGAATAAGTGGGCTTGAAGATGCTTGGCTCACATGTCTTATTTCTTTTGAACTATGTGTTTGGGAAGGCCTTGTATTTTGGCCAAGGGCTTATTTGGAAAATTACATTTTAGGAACTAGGGTTCCATCAATTTACTGCTGGGGTTACTGTAGCCGCGCATACTGTAGCCGGTACTGTTCATCAAGGGTAATTTTGTGTAAAAGGGGCATTATTTTGGCTAGGGTTTTGATTAGGTTTGGTTTTAAAAACTCTTTGTAGCCTCATTTGAGAGTTAGACAATATTGAATTTTATTTGTGAGTTGAGTTTTCTCCTCTTGTTCTTGATTGAACTCTTGAACTTATCAAAGGTAAATCACAACCTTTGTGGCGTTCCTCCCTTGTAATCTGGGTTCTTGAGACGGGTTCTTCAACTGGTCTAGATTTTAATATAATCTAGGTTCTTGAAACGGGTTCTCATCGGGTCTAGATTCTCCATCCTTGACTTGATTTTTGGCTTTCTTGGGGAGTTTTCAAATTGATTGTGGGTTCAAGGGAATTCATTCCCGCGGGTTCATATCAGTGTGTATTTGAATACATGAGGAAAAGTCTCAATACAATCCTCCCGCTTAGCATGCATTCTAGTCAACAACTTACCTTGTCCCTTTAAGTGTGTCAATGACTCATGTTTTTCCAAGAAAGGTCGGCTAGGAATTGTCGGACCTGGCACAAAATCAATGTGGCGCTCTATCTCCCTAATAGGTGGCAATCCACTAAACACACCGCTAGGAGTCCTGACCTTATATGCCTGCAACCAAAGAAACAACAAGACAAGACAAAGAGTCATTAAATTCATTAGTATAAAAGCTTGCCTTAGCATAAAAACTCACTTTTGTCTTTTTATTTCTCTCTACACTCTCTCTTTCTTTTTCCACTTGTGGCTCCAATCTTTTTTCTTGACTCTCAACCACCTCTCTATTTTCTTTTTCTCTCTCTCTTTCTTTTGATGTTTTGGCCTCATTCTCTTTTTTCCCCTCACTCTCTTTGTTCTTTTCACTCTCTATTTTTCTTTCACTCTCCTCTTTTTTTGAACTCTCGGCCTCACAATTGTTTTTCAACTCATTCTCTCTTTTTCTTGAGGTTTCAGCCTCACCAAAATCAATCCCTTAGGTGGTTCGGTCTTCCCGTTTGTTACAACTTGATCATTTTTGTCCCACTTTGGTTTCCAAGGAGTACTAGAAACCAAAGTATACTTTGATGTACCCTTTCCTTTTAGCCGCCTCTCCACCTCCATAGCCATGTGCACCATATCCTCTACCTCCTTATAATGTTGCAACTTAACTACATTGGCTATTTCTCTATTCAACCCACTCAAAAATCTTGTTATCGTAGCCTCCTGATCCTCCACTACATTAGCCCGAATCATAGCCACCTCCATCTCCTTATGGTAATCCTCTACACTCCTAGACTCCTGTGTAAGATTTTGTAGTTTTTGGTAGAGGTCTCTACAGTAGTGGTACAAATCTCCGCCTCATGATAGCTTTCAACTCTCTCCATGTTTCTACACGCCTCTCAAAATTCCTCCTCCTATTGGATACTAATTGATCCCACCAAATAACCGCATAATTAGTGAACTCAATTACAGCCAACTTCACCTTCTTCTCCTCAGAGTAATTATGACAATCAAACATCAACTCTATTCTTTTCTCTCACTCGAAATAAACTTCAGGGTCAGTTCTACCTTGGAATGATGGTATTTTCATTTTGATGCTTTCAAGATTCTTATCTACTCTATCTCGACCCCCTGAGTTTGCCCTAAGGCCTCTTCCATGCCTAACTCCTCTATGTCCACCCAATCCAACTTCAAATGTTAAGCCTTCCTCATTCTCACCAAACTCTCCATTCTTATACCCATTCTCAATTCTAGGCTCACGTCGCCTCATATTTCTCTCTCACCTTGCAGATTTCTAATCATTGCTTCTTGATTATCCATACTATTCCTCACTTCACCCAACACCAAGTTCAACCGCTCAAACTGTTGTTGCATGGCTTGCAACACAAAGAATGAGTTATCTGCCACACCTTTTAGTGATGAGTCACTTCTATGAGACATCATAATATGCTGCACAAAAAGAATGTTAGTGGAAAAGCTCACACACTCCCTTACGTGTTTACACTTGAATAATTGCACTCTACTCGTGTTTCACTCTTAGTGGCTTTCTCCCGATAATAGTCTCACACTCTCTTACTTTTTACCTCAAGAGTTTTCCTACTCAAGTTCTTTAAGAACTAATTGAACACAATCAATAGAAAGCAACCTTGTTTTATCCCAACTAGTAATTAGATCCAGGAAACAAGAACATGAGAAACATGGAAGGAATAAAAATGACACGAGAATCAAGGAAGTTATACGGATGAAAGAGTAACAATAAGACAAGATACCAACTTTAGTGATGTATGCAGCAGCCCCTTCGATGATAAGGTTCAATCAACAAATTTCTTTTTTTCTCGTTTTTGTAACTATGTAGCAACTATTGAATATGCTACATTTCCTTTTCTTCTTCTTCTTCTCTGTTTTTTTTTTCGAATTTTTTTTTTCTTTTCTTTTCCTTTCTTTTCTTTTCTTTAATTAAATCACAAACAGCATTACTTAATTAGGAAAATCAAGCAATTGAATTCAAGCATAGAAGAATTGACAATGAAATAGAAGATAATCAATAAAACGACACTCCAAGCAGTGGAAAAACTTAGAGATGTAGAAATCCTAGAATTTTAAAACCCTAGGAGATGCAAATTTCAGTCAAACCCAAAACCCTAAGAATTTCGGTCGCCTACTTTTTGTTTCTATTTTTTTTTTTTTTTGGCAACCCTAGAACAATGAAACCCTAGAATTAAATTTAAGGATGCTGGAATTAAAAGATAAAATCAGACCTGATTGGAAACCTTGCTCTGAATACCAAATGATATGAACCCGCGGGAAATGAATCCCTTGAACCTACAATCAATTTGAAAACTCCCCAAGAAAGCCAAAATCAAGTCAAAAGATGGAGAACCAAGACCCGATGAGAACTCGTTTCAAGAACCTAGATTATATTAAAATCTAGACCCGTTGAAGAACCCGTCTCAAGAACCCAGATTACAAAGGAGGAACGCCACAAAGGTTGTGATTTACCTTTGATAAGTTCAAAAGTTTAATTAAGAACAAGAGGAGTAAAACTCAACTCACAATGAATAAATTCATCAAATTTCATAAACTGATTAGAATGAGGCTACATAGAGTATTTAATGCAAAACCTAATGAAACCCTAGCCAAAATAAACCCTCATCTTCCAAAAGTGCCCCTGGATGAACAGTGCTACGGCTACAGTAACCCTAACCCTAGTTCAATAAAATAATAACTTTCCCAATACGCCCTTGCATAGGCCCCCTTAAGTGCTTCCTATAATAAACTCAATTATTCTAAACCAATAAAATAAGTTCTTTAAATGAATTAAATAAGTTGAAACCCTTCAAGAGCCCAAAGCCTTTAAGTCTTGTCGTTGCCCTCTTCCGTAGCTGATCAAATGAATTAAAACTGGATCTTCATTCTTCAAGCCCCATCTTGAATGTTGGGCTCTTGCGAAACTTGTCCCAAGTGGATTGCATCAATCCTTGCATTGTCTCCTTGATCTTCTTGGCCCATCTGGAAGTTGCAAATGATCTTTAAGACTAGGTCCATCTTGGTTCCCATCAGTATATGTGAAATATACCCTCCTGGAGTATTGTGAAACGGGATGAGTACAAGTGGAGTGTACTCAGTGGCGTAGTGCGTGTAAGAGGAGTACATGTGGAATGTACTCTATATGTGGTGGACGATGCACCATATGGCGTGTATGCCATAATGGTGATGTGGCGTGTTGTATATGTGGGAAGTACATGTGGAATGTACTCTATGTGGTGGAGTGATGCATCATATGGCAGGGATGCCATAATGGTGATATGGTGATTTACCATATGGCAGGTATGCCATAATGGTGATGTGGTATGTATGTAGGGAGTACATGTGGAATGTACTCCATGTGATGGGAACCAAGGTGGGCCTAGTTTTAAAGATATGTTGCATGTTCCAGATTGGCCAAATACAAGTTCAAGAGCTTAAATGATGAAGATTTAGCTTTGATTCATTTGATGAACTATGGAAAGGGCAACAACAATACTTAAAGGCTTTGGGCACTTGAAGGTTTTCAACTTATTTAATTCATTTAAAGCACTTATTTTATTAGTTTCGAATAATTGGGTTTATTATGGGAAACACTTAAGGGGGCCTATGCCAGGGCATGTTGGGAAAGTTATTATTTTATTGAACTAGGGTTAGGGTTACTGTAGCCAAGTACTGTAGCGCGTATAGTAGCTGCGGTACTGTTCACTCAGGGGTATTTTTGGAAGATGAGGTTTTATTTTGGCTAGGGTTTCATTAGGTTTTGCTTTAAATACTCTATGTAGCCTAATTTTAATCAGATTATGAACTTTATGAAATTTGATGAATTTATTCATCGTGAGTTGAGTTTATCTCCTCTTGTTCTTAATTGAACATTTGAACTTATCAAAGGTAAATCACAACCTTTGTGGCGTTCCTCATTTGTAATCTAGGTTCTTGAGACGGGTTCTTCAACGGGTCTAGATTTTCATATAATCTAGGTTCCTAAAACGAGTTCTCATCGGGTCTAGGTTCTCCATCCATTGACTTGATTTTTGCTTTCTTGGGGAGTTTTCAAATTGATTGTGGGTTCAAGGGAATTCATTCCCGCGGGTTCATATCACCATGTGTTATAGTGGTGCACATTATGGCGGATATGCCATAATGGTGATGTGTCGTAGTGTGTATGAAGGGAGTATACGAGGAGTGTACTCCATGTGATATGGTGATGCACCGTATGGCAGGAATGCCATAATGGTGATGTGGCGTAATGCATGTGGATGGAGTACACTCCCTGTGTACTCCATGTGATATAGTGACGCACCATATGGCGAATATGCCATAGTGGTGATGTGGTGTGTTGTATATGCGGGGAGTACAAATGGAATGTACTCCATGAGATGGTGAGATACACCATATAGCGTGTATGCCATAGTGGTGATGTGTCGTAGTGTGTATCAAGGGAGTATACGAGGAGTGTACTTCATGTGATATAGTGATGTACCATATGGCGGATATGCCATAGTGGTGATGTGGTGAGTATGGATGGAGTACATGTGGAATGTACTCCATATGATGGGTGATGCACCATATGGCATGTATGTCATAGTGGTGATGGAGCGTATGTAAAGGGAGTACGAGTGGAACGTACTCCATGTGATGGAGTGATGTACCATATGGCAGGTATGCCATAATGGTGGTGTGGTGTGTATGGAGGGAGTATACGTGAAGTGTACTCCATGTAGCAGCGACACTTCGTGTGGCGTGTCGTAGAGATAAGGATGGTTATGTGATTGATGGGCGTGGAACGTGATGGATAGTGTCGGGAACTGTGGAACAGTGTTTTGAAATAGTTATGGCGTAGCCTGTAGTCTGGGGTGACAAGTGTCACTGCGATGGACTTATGACTAAATGTATGCGTGAAGTATCAGAGCAAGTATAAGAGTGCGCAGCGGAAGTATGACTGAGGAATGCCGCGAAGTGACATTGACTACTGACAGTCGTGCTTGTGATGGGTGAACTAGTGGAATAAGTGTAAGATTATATTAAAATCTAGACCCGTTGAAGAACCCGATGAGAACTCGTTTCAAGAACCTAGATTATATTAAAATCTAGACCCGTTGAAGAACCCGTCTCAAGAACCCAGATTACAAAGGAGGAACGCCACAAAGGTTGTGCTTTACCTTTGATAAGTTCAAAAGTTCAACTAAGAACAAGAAGAGATAAATTCAACTCACAATGAATAAAGTCATCAAATTTCATAAACTTCATAAACTGATTAGAATGACGCTACATAGAGTATTTAAAGCAAAACCTAATGAAACCCTAGCCAAAATAAACCCCTATCTTCCAAAACTGCCCCTTGCATAGGCCCCCTTAAGTGCTTCTCATAATAAACTCAATTATTCTAAACTAATAAAATAAGTTCTTTAAATGAATTAAATAAGTTGAAACCCTTCAAGAGCCCAAAGCCTTTAAGTCTTGTCGTTGCCCTCTTTCGTAGCTGATCAAATGAATTAAAACTGGATCTTCATCCTTCAAGCCATGTTGGGCTCTTGCTAAACCCGTCCCAAGTGGATTGCATCAATCCTTGCATTGTCTCCTTTATCTTCTTGGCCCATCTGGAAGTTGCAAATGATCTTTAAGACTAGGCCCATCTTGGTTCCCATCAATAAACGTGCCGTCAAACAAGTCAAACCTTATTAGAATGCAAAGAGTGGCCAAAATAAAGCAAACAATACACTTTGAAGTTTATTTTCTTTAGTTTTTTTAGAGAAACAATCTAAATTCATATTAATAATTTTTTAAACCTTCCTTAAGCCGTTTTCAACCTTCTCTTTCTCTCTCTCTAGCTTCTCCCCTGGTCTTGCTCTTTCTCAAACCATCTCTTTACTTATAAAAAAAAATATTCATATTAATCATTGCATGATTGTAACAAAAAATAAATCAAATATCATCATTAGAATCCAAAACTAAAAGATGAGATATTTCCTACTGCAACCGTTTCCTCGCAGCTTCCTAGCAATCAAACAATGCCTATAACTAGGAATACAAATTGCAATGGCTCAAATAGTGCTTACAAGTCTTTCACCTTGCATGTCTCCGAATTGTAATGGCGGAGAATTGATGGCATGTCTGTAGTAACATTACAAAATTGCAATGGCTCCGAATATATATGCATATTGAATTACAAAATGACAAAAGATAAGATGGAACCATGATCATTAAAAACAAATGGAGATTCATAATTAGAAAAAGTATTGTAGCCTATTCACAAACTGCAAATTCCTGACTAGCGGCAAC
This sequence comes from Juglans regia, assembly GCF_001411555.2. Classification (NCBI taxonomy): domain Eukaryota; kingdom Viridiplantae; phylum Streptophyta; class Magnoliopsida; order Fagales; family Juglandaceae; genus Juglans; species Juglans regia. Next base: position 21,334,913 of record NC_049910.1, on the reverse strand, counting down.
GACGATGGCAAATTCCTGACCAGCGGCTACCGTAAAATGTGAGAGCGGTGTTTTACCTTTTAGGGCTGAAGAAGGGGATGAAGTAGATGACAAAATCGAGCAAGCAGTGGACAAATCCTAGGGTAGAAGAAACCGCTAGACTCTAGGGACAACGGGTTAGGCTGGGTTTGTCAGCCTCCAAACTCGATTTGACTCCAGGACAGTGGTGATGATGGCAGCAGATTGGTGGAGATGAACTTGGGACACTGTGACGCTTGGAGGTGAAGGATGTTCAGAAGGGGAGGGATTTAGAAGGCAACTCAGAAGGGGGGGTTGCGGTTCAATTTCCTTGAATGAAACGCGGTGTTTCATTTTAATGAATGAAACATTGTGTTTCATTAAGCCTGCAATGTAGTCCCCATTTGGGGACTGCAATAAGAATTTTCCTATTCTTAGAGACAGTCCTGATCACCATCGAGCGTATTAGAGAGATGATTTGATTTGACTTGTTTATGAAACCTCGTTAATATTGTCTGTGATAAGGAGATCCTATCTCCCACTTATGTTTGAACTTTTGCCTTATTGCTTGGACCTCTTTAAGTAAGGTAGTGATATGAATTTCACCAACAATTGTGATGAAACCCGATAACAATGATGGCTTGGAACCCCAAGATCGTATTGACAAGATTTGTTGAGCCTTGACCAGTCACCCAACTAGATGAGAACCAAGACTACGAAGGATTGAAAACGCCACACCCAGAAATCAGAATCAAGGTGATAAGTTTGGAGCTTGAACGCCACAAGATTAACTTGATAAGTTCAAGGAGTTCTTTGAAGAACCAAGAGGAACACAAGACCTCACAAAACAAATAAGTTTCTGAAATTTCCAATCTGATATTAAAACTCGAAATAACCCCTTTATATACTTGGAACAACCCTCCAAGAATAGGAAAAGTCATAACTACAGCTTTAAAAGCAACACAAATATTAACATAACAAGTCCCACGAAATTTAGGCCTCTTGGACTTCTAGAGGCAGCCAGAAATGACTAAATGACTAAATTCAATGTATTTCACGTACCCAGGCAAGACCAAGTTCATTCACCTATTTAATATTCTTGAAACTTAACAAATTCACGTCCTTTAATGGTCAGACCATTCATCATATTTTTATGTGCTAATTAGCCTCTTCAATTGCCTTGATGACATGGATTAAGTCTTGAATATTATTTGAGCCCATCTTGGTCTTTTTAGAATCAGCCCAATTCTCTTGGATTAGCCCATTTAGTGCTTCCTTGAAACGTTTGGCTCTAAGTCTTGTAATTGGGCCACTAGGAAATGACAAAGGGTCTTGTACAAATTCAGCTCCATTCCCACTTGTATGATTAGCATGTCCAACTCCTTGGTTTGCATCATTCTCCCCCTCTTGAGAAGGATTTGTCCTCAAATCATCACCTACATCAAAAGGAGACAAATCAGCAACATTAAAGCTTGCACTGACACCATACTCACCTGGTAAGTCAAGCTTGTAGGCATTATCATTGATGCGTTCTACTACTTGAAATGGCCCGTCACCCCGAGGTAGGAGTTTTGAACGCCGCTTCTCTGGAAAACGGTCCTTCCTTAAGTGCAACCAAACCCAATCTCCTGGTTGAAACACTACCTTCTTACGTCCCTTGTTGGCTTGATGGACATATTGTTTAGTCCTCCTTTCAATGTTCAGCCGTGCCTTTTCATGAATCATCTTTACAAATTCTGCCTTCTTTTTGCCATCTAAGTTCACACGTTCACTCAAAGGTAAAGAAGTTAAATCCAAAGGTGACAATGGGTTAAAGCCATAAACAATTTCAAATGGTGAAAACTTAGTTACAGAATGTATACTTCTATTGTAAGCAAATTCAACATGTGGCAAACAATCTTCTCATGCTTTCAAGTTCTTTTTAATGATAGCACGCAACAAAGACGACAAAGTTCTATTTACTACTTCAGTTTGGCCATCCGTTTGTGGATGACAAGTAGTAGAAAACAACAACTTAGTTCCCAGCTTTCCCCACAAAGTCTTCCAAAAGTAACTCAAAAACTTTGCATCCCTATCAGAAACAATGGGCTTAGGCATACCATGTAACCTAACAATTTCTTTGAAGAACAAATCAGCTATATGTGATGCATCATCAGTTTTATGGCATGCAATGAAGTGTGCCATCTTGGAAAATCTATCTACCACCACAAAAACTGAATCTCTCCCCCTCTTAGTCCTAGGTAAACCTAAAACAAAATCCATAGAAATATCAGTCCAAGGTTCACTAGGTATTGGCAAAGGGGTGTACAAACCATGGGGTTTCAACTTAGACTTAGCCTGTTTACACGTGATACACTTCTCACAAATTCTTTCCACATCACGTTTCATATGAGGCCAAAAAAAATGTTCATGCAAAATTCCTAAAGTCTTAGCTACACCAAAATGACCCATCAAACCACCACCATGAGCTTCTCTCACAAGCAATTCGCGCAAAGAACATATTGGCAAACACAGTTTATTTTCCCGAAACAAAAATCCATCATACCTATAAAACTTACCAAACGCCATTTTTTCACATGCATTGAACACATCACCAAAATCAGAATCTTGAGCATACAATTCCTTAATGTATTCAAAGCCAAGCATTTTTGTATCTAAAATGGAAAGTAAGGCATACCTTCGGGACAATGCATCAGCCACCACATTTTCCTTACCTTGCTTATATCTGATCACATACGGAAATGTTTCAATGAATTCCCCCCACTTGGCATGGCGTTTGTTCAACCTTTGCTGTCCTTTCAAATGCTTCAAAGACTCATGATCTGTGTGAATCACAAACTCCTTTGGCCATAGATAGTGTTGCCAATTTTCCAAAGCCCTCACCAAGGCATACATCTCCTTATCATAAGTAGGGTAATTTTGGGCTGCCCCACTCAACTTTTCACTGAAATAAGCAATTGGACGGCCTTCTTGCATCAAAACAGCTCCAATTCCTATGCCTGAAGCATCACACTCAATTTCAAAAGTTTTAGCAAAGTTAGGTAAAACAAGCAAATGTGCATTAGTTAACTTTTCTTTGATCAGACTAAATGCCTTTTCTTGTTCTTTTCCCCACTTAAATGGCACATTTTTCTTGATGACTTCAGTAAGAGGGGCGGCTAAGCTACTAAAATCACGCACAAACCGTCTATAGAAGCTAGCTAAGCCGTGGAAACTCCTCACTTGGCTGACTGTTGTAGGCGTTGACCACTCTTGGATTGCCTTCACCTTTTCCTCATCCACCTCAATTCCTCTCTTACTAACAGCAAAACCAAGAAACACAAGCTTATCCGTGCAAAAGGTGCACTTTTTGAGGTTAGCAAACAACCTTTCTTTCCTTAGAATTCCCAAAACAAATTTCAAATGCATTACATGTTCTTCCAAATTTTTGCTATAGATCAGGATATCATCAAAATACACAACTGCAAATCTGCCAATAAATGCTCGCAAAACATGGTTCATCAAACGCATAAATGTGCTCGGAGCATTAGTTAAACCGAAAGGCATCACTAACCACTCATACAAACCATATTTAGTCTTAAAAGCAGTTTTCCATTCATCACCTTCTTTCATCCTAATCTGATGATATCCACTCTTAAGATCAATTTTTGTAAAGACACAAGAACCATACAATTCATCCAACATATCATCTAGTCTAGGAATGGGATGACGATACTTTACCGTTATGTTGTTGATGGCTCGGCAGTCAACACACATCCTCCATGTTCCATCCTTCTTGGGAACTAACAGCACCGGAACAGCACAAGGACTCATACTTTCACGCACAAACCCCTTCTCCAATAATTCACTTACTTGCCTCTGAAGTTCCTTGGTCTCCTCGGGATTACTCCTATAAGCAGGTCGGTTTGGAATTGATGCACCAGGTATGAAATCAATTTGATGTTCAATCCCTCGGATTGGAGGTAAACCATATGGTACCTCTTCAGGAAGGACATCTTCAAACTCCTGCAAAAGAGAAACAATATTGCTCGGCAAAGCACCAACGAGATCATTAGTACATAAAAGAGCCTCCTTGTACATGAGTACAATAAGGGGCTGGTGTGAAAATAATGCTCTCTTGATCTCACTTTTTTTTGCAATGTAATTGAATTTTTCCTCTCTTGCTCTCACTATAGCCGAAATCCTCTCTCTTTCTTTTTCCCTCTGATCAATGTTTTTCTCTCCTTTTATTTTTAAGTCTTTTTTTTCAGTTTCGGCCTTCCTTTCCTTTTCCTTTTTTTTTTTCATTCGAACTTTGTAACTTTAATTGGTCCTCCCTGACCTGTTTTGGAGTTAATGGCACAAGAGTAATAGGTTGCCTATTAAGAGTGAAGGAATACTTATTTGTGAATCCATCATGCGTAACCCTCAGATCATACTGCCATGGTCTTCCCAACAGTAAATGGCATGCGTGCATAGGAACCACATCACAAAACACCTCATCCTCATATTTGCCAATGGATAATGCCACCAACACTTGTCTTGTCACCTTGATTTCCCCACATTCATTCAACCACTGAAGCCGGTAAGGTTGAGGATGTTTCAAGGTAGTTAAAGCCAATTTCTCCACCAAATAAGTGCTGGCTACATTTGTGCAACTCCCACCATCGATAATGACATTGCAAACTTTGTTATTTACAAAGCACCGAGTATGAAACAAGTTCTCCCTTTGGTTACTTTCTTCCTCCTTAACCTGCACATTGAGAACTCGCCTTGCAACCAATAAATCTCCAACCACAGCATTTTGCTCATCGTCAGCATCCTCCATAGATGGCATATCATCATTATCTACTTCTTCCTCATTTTCTGACTCAAACTCTCCTTGGGCATTTATCACCATCACCCTCTTGTTTACACACTGGCTGGCTATATGTCCGCACCCCTGACATTTAAAACATTTAATATCACGTGTCTTAGAACTTGAAGTCTCGATTGTACCTGAAGTAGTGGCGGTCTTTAAGTTGGCATTCTTAGAGGATTCAAATTTTGGCTTATTTTGTTGCTGCTCGTCCCTTTTTGGAGTTGTCTTCCACGGGCTGGTTGTAGCCATAGGCAGTCCCCTCCTAGCCAATCCCTTTCGTTTGAATTGTTCCTCCACCTTTATGGCTTGATGCACCATATCTGTCAACTCAACATAGTGCTGCATCTCGACTATATCCGCAATCTCACGATTTAAACCATGCAAAAACCTAGCCATGGTGGCTTCCCGGTCCTCTTCTACATTTGCCCGGATCATAGCTACCTCCATCTCCTTGTAATACTCATCCACACTTTTAGATCCTTGAATTAACCTCTGTAATTTTTGATACAATCCCCTATAATAGTGGCTGGGTACAAAACGCTTCCTCATAAGCATTTTCATTTCCTCCCAAGTGTCCCCGGGTGGCTCTCTATTCCTCCTCCTATTAATCAGTAATTGATCCCACCACACAATGGCATAATCGGTAAATTCAATTGCAGCCAACTTAACCTTCTTTATCTCTGAGAAGTTGTGACAATCAAAAACCATCTCCATTTTAGTTTCCCACTCCAAATAAACTTCAGGATCATTTTTACCTTGAAAAGATGGGATTTTAATCTTTATATTTCCTAAATCGTTATCCCTCCTAGGCCTACCCATCCTAGCTTCTCTATTTCTATACCCACACTCAATCCTGCCTTGGTTCAAATATTGCTCATCAAACTCCTCCGACTCCGCCTCTCCATCAACATTCCGCCACGGACTAGGCCCACCATGCTGCCTATTGTGGATGTCATGTTGCTGGCCCCTAGGAGTTTCTGCTTCTACCATGTCCAACCTTTCGTGAATAGGTTCTAATTCAGCCCTCAACATACGCCTCATCTCCCCTAACATCGCTTGCATTTGGAGGTTTGGAACTGGAGGTTGTCGAAATTCTTCGGTTGTGTCTTCTTCTTGATTATTAGACATGTTTTAAAATCTACAAACAAAGTTAGAATCCTCACAAGCACTCCCTCACGTGTTTCACTCAAGAATTGATACACTTGCACTCGTGTTTTCACTCTAAACGGCTTTTACCCTCATATGGTCTCGCACTCTTGCCTTTTTCCACTCTTCTGTGTCTTCTTTAGTTCTTAATCGAACTTCAAGAAACTCATTCAAAATAATCCAGCAGCAATTCAGAAAATAAACAACCAAAACTCATCAAAAGTTCAAGTACTTGAATAAGGTGAGATACAAGATTGAAAGGAAGAAGTTTTCTTACTGGAATCGTGTACCCTTTTTTTTTTTTTTTTAAACACAGCAGGAACAGGAAATAGAACGAAAATAAAAGATAGACAAACTTATCTTAGAACCTGGCTCTGATACCAAAATGATATGAACTTCACCAACAATTGTGATGAAACCCGATAACAATGATGGCTTGGAACCCCAAGATCGTATTGACAAGATTTGTTGAGCCTTGACCGGTCACCCAACTAGATGAGAACCAAGACTACGAAGGATTGAAAACGCCACACCCAGAAATCAGAATCAAGGTGATAAGTTTGGAGCTTGAACGCCACAAGATTAACTTGATAAGTTCAAGGAGTTCTTTGAAAAACCAAGAGGAACACAAGACCTCACAAAAACAAATAAGTTTCTGAAATTTCCAATCTGCTATTAAAACTCGAAATAACCCCTTTATATACTTGGAACAACCCTCCAAGAATAGGAAAAGTCATAACTACAGCTTTAAAAGCAACACAAATATTAACATAACAAGTCTCACGAAATTTAGGCCTCTTGGACTTCTAGAGGCAGCCAGAAATGACTAAATGACTAAATTCAATGTATTTCACGTACCCAGGCAAGACCAAGTTCATTCACCTATTTAATATTCTTGAAGCTTAACAAATTCACGTCCTTTAATGGTCAGACCATTCATCATATTTCTATGTGCTAATTAGCCTCTTCAATTGCCTTGATGACATGGATTAAGTCTTGAATATTATTTGAGCCCATCTTGGTTTTTTTAGAATCAGCCCAATTCT